>NC_090744.1:29427782-29475871 GCF_036898095.1 Palaemon carinicauda
GAGCTTTTACTAAAGATGTTATTATAAATAAAGATTATAAATAGGTGGTAAAATATCTATAATTAAAGTGTAGCAGCATCAAGAAATGTTGGGGTTCGCCCTTTACATAAGAATGTACTGTACATTGGATTAGACAGAACGTAGAAAAAATCAATTAGGGAAAAATCGGTATTCGATATCCTCTTCATCAGCATCGTCAATCGGGCTTTTTATTTTTTTTATTCTCAGTCGCTAACTAGTTATCGCACTGTCAAGATCTGCACACATTCCGATAATTCACATTTGAAGGTTTTCTGGGAGAGGATGGGTAGAGAAAATACCGAACTATATAAAATGTTTTTTTAACCTGTTAAGCGTCACCCACGTGATAAACCGTTCACCACGATCTACTCGGTACCGCCTTCAACTGTATATTCCGTTCATGACTTTAATTGCCTTTTACAAGCCGTCAGTCTCGTGATATTACGTTTACTCGTATAGTAAGTATAGGATCACCACTTGGCAACACTCTCAGCATATAGGGACTGTGAATAGAAACTTATATGATGTCTGGCAACTATTTTTCTGAAGGTAGCTTGATGTTGGAAAACTGGTTTCCTATCAGTGCGCTCGGGCGTTCATGCATAAGTGGTTATTTGTTGTTCCTTTTGTAATGAACGGTCTAAAGAGGAAGGTTATTTCTTTAGATGAAATAAATGATATTCTTGTTGAGGAATTTGATAATGATAACCTGTTTGATAATGAGAGCACAAGTTCTGAATCCTCCAGTGATGAGTATATTGAAGAAACAAAGTTTTCTTTCGATGCCGAAAGCGAAAATGACTTCTCATTACCGAATGACTGGACAACAAAATTTCACAAAACTATAAAGCGAGAGAGAGAGAGAGAGAGAGAGAGAGAGAGAGAGAGAGAGAGAGAGAGAGAGAGAGAGAGAGAGAGAGAGAGAGAGAGAGAGGATAAATAATGTACAAATGTATGACGAACATATTTGAAAACTATACAGGAAACGATATGAAGAGAGAGAGAGAGAGAGAGAGAGAGAGAGAGAGAGAGAGAGAGAGAGGAGAGAGACTTATCCCTTTCCTTTTGTTGCTTATCCAGGCGTAAGATTTACGATTGAAGATAAAAAGAACCCATTAGAATATTCAGTATTATGTAGCCATTTGAAATGAAATAATAGTAGTATTAATTGTTTTTTTTACTCAACCATTTAATTAATATCCCTACTTTTAACTATAATTACGAATTATAAGCATAAAGAAATGATTTTAACTTTGAAAAATTATCATTAGTGAAATGACCGCTCAGGGCAAAAAAAGTGTGACGGTACGTTAGCGGCAACCTGGTCCAGGGGGGACGCTTAGATGTTTTCTGGCAGAAAATTACGGTAGATTATCGTACAGCAGCCTAAGGCACACTTGCGCCTAGTGGCCGTGTTTACGTGTGGGAGTGTCATCATGGATATACAGTACTATACTGTAATTTTTAACTATTGCTAGATACTGTATCAAACCTTGAAAACCCTTTTTTGTTTTTTGTATCTATAGGAAATAATTCTACATTATTCGGAAAATACTGAAAACAGTCAGCTATGCATAGTACAGTAGTAAATACTACAGTCATAGAAAATTATCAAAACTTTAACAACTTTTTATTGTTTTATTTATCCATAAAAGAAATTTTGTACAGTATTTTATAAAAAAAATCTTAAAGAAGGATTTCTTACAGTATTGTTAAGATAAAAGCTACAGTATATATATATATATATATATATATATATATATGTATATATATATATACATACATACATACATACATACACACACACAGTGTATATACAGTATATATATAGCTAGAAAGCTAGAAATGGAGTGAAAAAAAAATTGACGGGTAGGTTGCTGTTTGCCGCCATGATGTGTTTCGAAATACACGAATTTCCAATTACACGAGGCCTTTCGTCGACCAAATTCTCGCATAATTCGGGACCCTACTGTATATATATATATATATATATATATATATATATATATATATATATATATATATATATATATATATATATATATATATATATATATATATATATACACACACACACATATGTGTGTGTGTAAATATTACAGGGAAACGTGATGCACAGATGCAGAAGAACCACAGAGAAAATGTTGGTGTTGGGTGAGCCTGGCAAGAAAAATGTTCACCACAGGGTGTACAGGTAGGGAAAACTCAGTACGAAACATGTAACAGTCTCCCAAGACATAGGAACAACAATGAAGCGATATGAATTAGGCTCTGAAACCATTGTTCCTGTCACTCCTTCATAAAGTACAGTACATATTACATGGGGTTTCGAAGGTTTATATCCTCATAGGAACAAAATTCCCTTAACATGCTTGATTTTGCTGAGATTCCTCTGAAAACAAGAACACTCATAAATAAATAAAATAAAAAATCAACACTTATCACAAGCTACTGTAAGAAAAGATCCAACAGCCAAGAGAGGAATGCAGTGACGTGTGTGCCCGTCGTGGCCAAAAACTGAAGTGGCTATCCTGTGACAGAAGGATGGGCAGGACTTTCCCCTTGTGCCACTCGTCATTAACCAACCACCTTGTTAACAATTCAATAGCTGTTTCAGTGCTGCTGAAGATATATCCTTAATTCAAAGGACAAAAGGTTTGGTAATGCGTAGGAACAAATAAGTTTCATACTGTATATCAAGTGAAGCTAAATAAATTTACCAAGGTATGCTGATTCATGTTCATGCATTTTATAAAAGTAATGCATTTAGCAGAACTCACTGAACAGGAGTTTCAAGGTTACAATCAGCCATAGCTTTTCCCTGAGACATCCAGTTATAAAATGTATCACAAAAGAAACGTTAATTACGGTTGTGAACAGAAATCTACAACTGTATCTAGTGAACATTTTTTTTTAAATTTCTGTAGTAGTAAACAGTATATGATTTACTGCAGTTAAACTGTGTATTAATGGCTGCTAATTTCTAACCAATGAAATAATGTCATAATAAAAAAATATAAAACTACTTAAAAGTACTCTACTAAAAGAAAATAAATTCAATATCCAAAAAATGCTACCACTTACATATATTTTTTAAAAAGAAATCATTCAAGAAATCTACCTCTAGATGATTATCACACACCGCACGAATGTACGTCCATGGACACGCTCCCATCCCAAGTATGTCCATGTGTGCGTGGGTGGCAAAAAGAAGAGGTGGGGCTTTAGTAACCAATTCATCGGGTCTCTCAGGGTTTATCAGGAAGTCTATGTTATTCTGGCTACCATTCACTCTCTTACTCTGTATAAAAGTGAGATAAATCACATACAAAATCAATAATAATACACCAATGAATAGAAATAAATTAAGTACATTATTTCATCCAATACACAGAAAAATACTTCGTCAAATCCATAAATTCAACTGGGATTTAGATGTGGTTAATTGTGAATATAGTGAGCAAAGGACATTTCTACCTTGGAAAAGGATCATAGCTATATAGTACCACCATTATTTAGAGATTTCATCCTAGTATCAAATAGTCACTGTAAATACTATTAACATTAAAAGGCTCTTAATACAATATTATAAAACACATTTTCAAAGGTTAAAGACAGAAAGATTTGATTGTTTTTTCCAGTTTTTGTTGGTACTGAGGCAGGTTATACAAGCTGTGAGTAGCCGAAGCATATATACACTTTCAATGTATTAAGAGTGACTCTTCTGTTCTTAACAAGATGGAGTATATAAATTTACACCCAAAACATTCCTAAGAGTCACAAACATGCATTCGATATGTCCTATCTTACCTTCACCTTTCAGCCTACCTTTACTTCTCCAAAAGTGACCACACAAAGCCTGCAATGGTAATATGAGAGTTCTCTGCAGCCTGACATACAAGCCTTTTACCCAGAGTTTCTACAAGAATATTGTAACTTTGGTAACCCTGCACTTGTTGTTGATTCCCAATCTAAGAGAAGAGGATGGCTAAAATATTTGACTCCTTGTAGCCCAAATACAGAGTTTGCCTTGTTTGGCATTGGGAACTTATCAGAGACAGTAACCTTATTCAGTTTACGGAAGTCCACACACAACTGTATACTGTTGTCCTTTTTTCGGACTGGAACAATGGGTGAAGACCAAGGAGAGATGCTGGGTTCAATAATACAGGTATACCTCACCTTAGGTCGGTAATTGGTTCCAGGAGAGGCGACCTAAGTTGAAAAACAACGTAAGTCGAATTTACTTGTCTCAGAATTTACCTGTCACAAGGCTAAACCACAAAAAACTATTCCCATTTCTGTATTTTATTTATAAATGCAATTTGAATAATATATGGTTACTAAGAATCTATCTAAGCTTATAAACAAAGACATTTTAATTTTTAATTTAGTACCGAAAAAGTAATCTAATTCTATGAATAAATGTACAGTACATCCATACTAGTAAATGTAGATGGGGGTTTGATCTAAGATAGTATAAAATATAAAGATTTTGTACGGCTAAATAACAATAACAAATTAAAATGTTATAATTATTTTGCAATTGGATAAAATTCCATTAATATGCCACAAACACAACTGTCTGTAAGAACATTTATTTAATTTGAAAAAAAAGGAAAGATTAAAATGGCCAGACGAGGACGCCGAGATGCACATCTGTACTCTCCAGCAGTTGAAGTCAAAGTGATGGTTAGGATACCTGTTGGGTGGGCGGGGCTTACTTGCCGCCCAACAGCTGCTACTACTACCTCGTTAAAAGTTTAAATAGCAATTCTAGCTTCACTGAAGACATATTCCTTTTATAAGTCAAAGATTTGTAGAAAATGTAAGAAAAAACATTGTCAATTAAAATATCTGGGTGGGGAGGATTCAATGTTCTTGACCTACTTGCATCTATACTCTGACTTCTGTTAGAGTTTAACTTCATTCCCCCTAATTTGCACCACACAATAATCAAAATATAGACACTAACCTCTATGATACTCTGGGCATCATACACCAAAGTAAATTCTCGTTTTGTCATAACCAGCAACATTCCATCATGGACTTCAACACTTCTCAGCTTCCCATAAGAATGCTTGTGCGGATGGGCTAAAAAAAATGAAAAAAAGCAATGAAATTAGAATATTACACTCTTAATATACCTTTCATATTTTAACCTCATGTACATTATTTTTCAAGTTACCTTTTAAACATCCAAAATTTAAAACTATTTCCTAACTAGGCAAATCACTGTTTTTTATAAGAGTATGATTTCAAAGTAGTTGGAAAGGTTTGCTGGCAGATGGAGGGTAAGTCCTGCCCACCCAACAGGTAGCTCAGTATTCACTTTTAACTGTAGGACTGGGAGTTACGAGATGGTTAAGGCAGAAAGTATAACTTGAAAGACTCAAGCTTGTATACTTAGATAAAATACAAATTACTTCACAATTTGGGATTTGTTCCTAAACAATTAAGAATCCTCCTCCTCTAATAGGAGACTTATCCTTTGGAGTGAAGAAGTCTCTATTAACCAAATTTGCTGGGAAATGTTAGAGCACCTGGTCCTGTATAGGAGCGGAGGTAATGACTCCTGTTCAACCTCCTAACAACCTGAGCATATGAATGTGGCAGGGATTAAGGTAGGCCC
Organism: Palaemon carinicauda; assembly: GCF_036898095.1. Taxonomy (NCBI): domain Eukaryota; kingdom Metazoa; phylum Arthropoda; class Malacostraca; order Decapoda; family Palaemonidae; genus Palaemon; species Palaemon carinicauda. The sequence goes on from NC_090744.1 coordinate 29,433,436, forward strand.
TTACCAGGTAAGTGGTAGATGGTCATGGATGAACCTATATCCTTCTGAGACAGATATAGTGTCTGAATGTATAATCATTATGAGAAATGTGTTTGCACACATTCTATCTATCCTATCCCCCATATGAGATGAGGGGGGAGACAATTCTGAATCAAACATGTGGGAAAGAAAAATTGCTCAGTTATAAGGCTTACCTGCATCTGATGTTTGGTCCCGTACATTAAAGATTGACTGCTACAATCCAATGGAAAAGAAAGAAAGGGAAGGCTAGGCATCATACCTTTCAATATAGACTTATGTCGCAACCATTATCTTGGATGAGATGCTTCACATCCCATGTGGGAGCTGGGTTTGCTAAAAAAAAATATGACAAATTCGAAAACAATTTGTAATTTTCCTATTGATACAAACCTTTAGCTATTTATTAGGAGTATTACTTTCGGCAAAGCTGAAAGGATAAGCCATTAGAATTTAGCGAGGGTTACCTACCATCCCGCTATTTAGCAGGGGGTGGGGGGGTAGCTACCTACCCCCTTCACTCACACACCTGTGACTGAGCTCACTTTGCTTGGAGGTAGGACTTCAAGGGGGATAAGGATGGCGGGTAAGTTTGTATAAATAGCTAAGGTTTGTATAGTTAGGAAAAATACAAATTATCTACGAATTTGTCATTTGTTCCGTAACTGGAATACAAACCTACGCTATTTATTAAGGGTCACTCACCTATTAGGAGGGTGGATGTCCTTGCCAATCTGGCTTTTTGGCTTTACCTGGGGTCTCCTCTTTCTGAGTAGGTCAGTATAAAAAATAAGGAGACCCTAACACCTTGCTAAACAATGCTACGAAAGGTCTACGGCCTATGCAAGATGACAAATTCGTAGATAATTTGTATTTTTCCTAACTATACAAACCTTAGCTATTTAATATGGGTATTACTTTCGGCGTAGCTGAAATGACGACCCATTAGAATTTTAACGAGGGTTTACTACCCCCTTTCTAGTTAACGAGGGGGTAGGGAGGGGTAGCTTGCTACCCCTCCCCCCCTCACACACCTGTGATTAGCTCACTTTGCTTAGAGCTAGGACTTCCCAGGGAACAGAGCTGGCGGGCAAGTTTGATTAAATAGCTAAGGTTTGTATAGTTAGGAAAAATACAAATTATCTACGAATTTGTCATTTGTTCCGTAACTGAAATACAAACCACGCTATTTAATATGGGTGACTCAACCCTTAGGTAGGGTGGTAAGTCCCAGCCATTACTGGCTTTTGGCTTTTTGCCCAGGGAGATTCAGTATCTGAGTGTGTCAGTACTCAAAGATAAGGAGTCCCTGCACCTCGCAAGTGCCTTGCTCTGCAAGGACCGCAGCCTACGTAAGCTTGTGTGTGAAGGAATGAAGTGTGACTCGTCCTAGCAAGTTGACCTGAAGTCTTTTAGATGGAATTCTAGGATAGGACGTTCCCAATACCACCTCGTAAGGGTATGGGGACGTGACAGTATTATCTTAATACTAGGAACACAAGGAAACATGGTTTACCTGCAGTGGTTTGAGGTCCATGTCGACCGCCGACATATAAGTACCACAAGGGCGGTCAGGTAAGCCCGGACACTTCCGCATGGTAGAGGCCAACTTCCAAACACACTGTATAAAAGAAAAAGCAAAAATGATATTTTCATTATAAAATAAATTTTTGAATATACTTACCCGGTGAATATATAAATAGCTGACGTCTCCGACGGCCCGACAGATTCCAAAACACTCACGAGCGATCGCCATGAAGGTTGCGGGTGTGCCCACCAGCGCCGACTATCGGCCAGATACCGCATATACTTCTCAACCACTCCAGTTCTTCTCAGTCTGCAGGGTCTCTATCGGGGAGGAAGGGAGGGCCTTTAATATTATATATTCACCGGGTAAGTATATTCAAAAATTTATTCTATAATGAAAATATAATTTTTAAATATTAAACTTAGCCGGTGAATATATAAATAGCTGATTCACACCCATGGTGGTGGGTAGAGACCAGTATTATAACAATAAAGGCGTATATGCTCAAGAGTTTTTGACAAATATTTCATAAAAACAAACTTAAGTATAGGTACCTGGTAAGGAAGCTGACTCTGATGATTACTCTGCCTCATTAGTCCGCTTTCCTCACGATGCCCAGCCATCCTCTTAGGATGCTGAAAGACTCCCAGGAACTGTTATATCCAGGGCGAACACCCCTATAACAGGACCTCATCAATACCCTTAATCTGGGCGCTCTCAAGAAACAACATTTTGACCACCCGCCAAATCAAAAAGATTGCGAAAGACTTCTTAGTCTTCCGTACAACCCAAGACAAGATTAAAAATTTCAAGAGTAGATTAAAAGGATATTGGGATTAAGGGAATGTAGTGGTAGAACCCTCACCCGCTACTGCACTCGCTGCAACGAATGGACCCAGTGTGTAGCAGTCCTCATAAGGAGTCTGGACGTCTTTCAAGTAAAATGAAGCGAACACCGACTTGCTCCTCCAAAAGGTCGCGTCCATAATACTTCGAAGGGATCTATTTTGCTTAAATGCCACCGAAGTCGCTATCGCTCTAACTTCGTGAGCCTTGACCTTAAGCAAACTACGATCCTTCTCACTTAGATGAGAATGTGCCTCCCGGATTAGAAGTCTAACAAAGTAAGAAAACGCATTCTTAGACATGGGCAACGAGGGCTTCTTAACGGAGCACCATAAAGCCTCAGAACAACCTCGTATCGGTTTAGTCCTAGATAAGTAAAACTTAAGAGCTCTAACGGGGCACAGCACTCTTTCAACTTCATTACCTACGATCTCCGAAAGGCTAGGTATTTCAAAAGATTTAGGCCAAGGACGAGACGGCAGTTCATTCTTGGCCAAAAAACCAAGTTGAAGAGAACATATTGCTTTATTCGTCGAGAAGCCGATGTTCTTACTAAAAGCATGGATCTCACTGACCCTTTTAGCCGAAGCCAAGCTAACCAAAAAAAGCGTCTTGAGGGTCAGATCCTTCAGGGAGGCTGAATTTAAAGGCTCAAACCTGTCTGACATCAGGAACTGTAGGACTACGTCCAAGTTCCAAGCAGGAGTTGAAATACGACGCTCCTTAGAGGTCTCGAAAGACTTAAGGAGGTCTTGGAGATCTTTGTTATTCGAAAGATCCAAGCCTCTATGCCTGAACACAGAAGCTAGCATGCTTCTGTAGCCTTTAATGGTGGATGCAGAGAGGGAGCGACCGTTTCTCAGATATAGGAGAAAATCCGCAATCTGCGCTACAGAGGTACTGGAGGAGGAAACAGAGGAGGACTTGCACCGATCTCTGAATACCTCCCACTTCGACTGGTAGATCTTGATGGTAGAGGATCTTCTAGCCCTCGCGATCGCTCTAGCTGCCTCCTTCGAAAATCCTCGAGCTCTTGAGAGTCTTTCGATAGTCTGAAGGCAGTCAGACGAAGCGCGGGGAGGCTTTGATGAAGTCTCTTTACGTGAGGCTGCCGTAAGAGATCCATCCGCACAGGCAGACTCCTTGGAACGTCTACCAGCCATAGAAGTACCTCTGTGAACCACTCTCTCGCGGGCCAGAGGGGAGCAACCAACGTCAACCTGGTCCCTTCGTGAGAGGCGAACTTCTGCAGCACCTTGTTGAGGATCTTGAACGGTGGAAAGGCGTAAGCGTCCAGGTGAGACCAGTCCAACAGAAAGGCATCTATGTGGGCCGCCTCTGGATCTGGGACTGGAGAGCAATACGTCGGGAGCCTTTTGGTCAACGAGGTCGCAAAGAGATCGATGGTGGGTTGACCCCAAGTCATCCAAAGACTCTTGCACACATCCTTGTGGAGCGTCCACTCTGTAGGGATCACCTGACCTCTTCGACTGAGACAGTCCGCCAAGACGTTCAACTTCCCTTGGACGAACCTCGTCAAAAGCGAGATGTTTCGATCTTTTGACCAAATGAGGAGGTCCGTTGCGATGACGAAAAGAGCGTGGGAGTGAGTGCCTCCTTGCTTCGAGATGTAAGCCAAGGCTGTGGTATTGTCTGCATTCACTTCTACCACCTTGTTTCGAAGCAGACCCTCGAAACTCCTCAGTGCTAAATGGACTGCCAACAGCTCCTTGCAGTTGATGTGAAGGCTCCTCTGGTCTGCCGCCCAAAGACCCACCCATTCCAGACTGTCCAGAGTCGCCCCCCAACCCAAATCCGACGCGTCTGAAAATAACACATGGTTTGGGTTCTTGACTGCCAGAGACAGACCTTCTCGAAGTCTTATATTGCTGTCCCACCAGGCCAGGCAAGTCTTGACTGGTTCGGAGATCGGAATCGAGACCGCCTCCAAAGTTTTCTCCTTGTTCCAATGGGAGTCTAGGTGGAACTGGAGAGGGCGTAGGTGAAGTCTCCCTAGAGAGATAAACTGTTCCAGGGTTGAAAGCGTCCCTAGGAGGCTCATCCAGCTTCTCACAGAGCAACGGTTTTTCTCCAGCACGAGACGGACTTTGAGCAAAGCCTGCTCGATCCTGTTGGACGACGGAAAAGCCCGAAAAGCTAGACTCTGTATCTCCCTCCCCAAATAGAGAATCGTTTGGGAGGGAGTCAGCTGTGACTTCTCCATGTTCACCAAGAGGCCCAACTCCTTCGCAAGATCCAAAGTCCACTGTAGGTCCTGCAGACAGCGATGACGGGACGACGCTCTGAGTAACCAGTCGTCCAGGTACAGGGAGGCTCTGATCCCCGACAAATGTAGGAACTTTGCTACATTTCTCATGAGCCTCGTAAAAACAAGAGGAGTAGGGCTGAGGCCGAAGCACAGTGCTCGGAATTGGTACACCACATTCCTGTATACAAACCTCAGATAAGGTTGAGAGTCTGGATGTATCGGAATGTGGAAGTACGCATCCTGCAAGTCGAGAGAGACCATCCAGTCTCCCTCTCTGACTGCTGCTAGAACGGATTTGGTGGTCTCCATCGTAAACTTTGTTTTGACAACAAAAACGTTGAGAGCACTGACATCCAGCACTGGCCTCCAACCTCCTGTGTTCTTTGGAACCAGGAAGAGACGGTTGTAAAAACCTGGGGATTGAAGGTCCGAGACTTTCACCACCGCCCCCTTCTCTAACAACTGAGACACTTGCAGATGTAATGCCTGTCTCTTTGACTCCTCTCGATACCTGGGAGAGAGGTCTATCGGATCGTTTACTAGAGGAGGTCTCCGTACAAAAGGGATTTTGTAACCCTCCTTTAGCAACAAAACAGACTCCCGGTCTGCACCCCTCTTCTCCCAGGCCTGCCAGAAGTTGGTCAATCTGGCCCCTACTGCTGTCTGAGGACGTGGGCAGTCAGACTCTGCCACGGGAGGACTTAGATCCTCTCTTTTTACCCCGCTTACTATCGGCACGAGAGCCTCCCTAACTGGGAGCTCTGCCACGAAAAGGCGGGATAAACCTTGTCGCTGGAGTTTCAAATTTAGGTCTGTTGACGTAAGAGGACGAAGGTACAGCCTTAAGAGCAGACGTGGCCATCAAATCATGAGTGTCCTTCTGTACAAGAGACGCTGCGATATCTCTAATAAGCTGCTGCGGGAACAGGGCAGAAGACAATGACGCAAAGAGCAGTTCTGACCTTTAACAAGGAGTGACACCTGCAGACAGGAAAGAACAAAGAGTCTCTCTCTTCTTAAGAACCCCTGCTGTGAAAGTAGCAGCAAGTTCATTAGAGCCATCTCTAATAGCCTTGTCCATGCAGGATATAATTTGAACAGAGACATCGCCGTCTGCTGACGAGATCTTCCTACTCAAGGCTCCCAGCGACCAATCCAAAAAGTTGAAAACTTCAAAGGCCCGATAAATTCCTTTGAGGAGATGATCTAGGTCTGAAGAGGACCAGCAAACCTTCGAGCGTCTCATGGCCAGACGCCGAGGAGAGTCTACGAGGCTTGAGAAGTCTCCCTGGGCAGAGGCAGGCACTCCCAAGCCGAGAACTTCTCCCGTGTCATACCAGACGCTCGCACGAGAAGCCAGTTTGAAAGGGGGAAAAGCAAAAGCTGACTTCCCCAAATTCCTCCTGGTCATTAACCAGTCGCCCAATAAACGCAAAGCTCTCTTCGAAGAGCGAGAGAGCACTAACTTTGTGAACGACGGAGTCGAAGAAACTAGGCCCAGCGTGAACTCCGATGGGGGCGAACGAGGAGCAGCAGACACAAAATGATCAGGAAAAAGGTCCTTAAAAATTAGCATGATCTTCTTAAAATCAAGAGAGGGCTGAGCAACCCTAGGCTCCTCTCCATCCGAAAGAGTCCCCAAAGGAACATCAGTTGGAAGGGGATCAACGACTTCCTCATCCGACGGAACTTCATCCGACAACGGCTGAGTCTCGCGATACGGAGAGACATGCCGAGGAGGCAACGCTTGACAGGCTATGTCAACATGCGACGGAGCCGCAGCAACAGCTGAGGTAACGACGTCACGCCGAGGCTGCAAAGACTGAAAGTCTTGTGACTGACAAACAACAACAGCCTGAGTCGACTGCCGTTCGACATCACGTCGGGACTGCATTGACTGCAGGGTCTGAGCAGGAAAAACAACACCCGACTGCGGTGACTGACGTTCAACGTCACGTCGAGGCAACGGAGCCGGCCGACGAACGTCACTTCGAGACTGCGGCGACAGTTGCTGAACGTCACCTTGAGTCTGCGGCAAAAGGGGTTCCACGTCACGTGACTGACGTGAATGACGAGGAACACGATCAGAATTGCGTTTAACAGCACTGAAAACGTTAGCGCTAACATCATAAGGACGAGAAAACACTCGTTTAGGCGGCTGAAGGCCAGAGTCACGCTTGTCGGACTGGCGAACCGCAAGCAAAGGATCTTTACGAACCTGCTCATGCTCGTAAACCTCCATTAAAGATAAAAGTTTAGACTGCATGTCCTGCAGGACAATCCACTTCGGGTCAACGGGAGTCGGAACGGGCCGTGACGTCGGCAACGTCTGTGCATGCAAATCATCGCACCTAACGAGACCCTCGGACTCCGTGTCACGCTTTCGCTTAACAGGCGAACAGCCATCCGATGACTGAAAGTGGTCAGAGCTGCCCCAATGGCTACAGCCAGGACGCTGGACCTGTCCTGAAGGGACTGACTTGCGCTTTAAGGGTCTAGAAACCTTACGCCAAGGTTTCTTATGCGGCAAATCGTTGGAAGACGAGGAGAACTTAGTCTCCCCCGTCTTATGGTAAGGACGTTCTTGATGAGAAACGTCTGATACCTTAGAGGGAACGTCTGTACGTTGGTTTACACCTCTCGCTCCCTTAAGTCCTACGACATTCCTTCTCCCTGGTGCAGGGGAGCCTGAAAGAGGTCTCGGACTAGGGGAGCGACAAGCACGAACAGACGAACCCTCGGTCGCAACACTAAACACATTTTGCGCACTTTCCACTTAATCACTTTGATTTCCCACTTTACCACTTTGACTCTTTAACAGCTTAACATCGGACATAAGCTGGTTCCTGTCCGAGGCTAAGGTTTCAACCTTCTCACCTAATGCTTGAATAGCTAAAAACATATCGCGCATTGAAGGTTCATGAGTGCTAATAGGGGGTTCAGAAACTACCACTACAGGGGAAGGATTAGGTTCAGGGGCATGGGAGGAGGAAAATTCTAAAGATCTAGATGAGCTTCTCCTCACCCTATCTCTTTCGAGTTTACGAGTATACTTTTCATACTCTAACCACTCGAATTCCGATAAAACCACACACTCCTCACACCGATCTCCTAATTGGCAGGATTTACCCCGGCAATTAGCACAAACAGTATGAGGGTCGATAGAAGCTTTCGGAAGACGTTTGTTACAATCTTTCGCACATTTGCGATATACAGAAGGGTCAGCCATTATGAAAAACCAGAGAAAATCCAAAGGAAAGCCAAGTTCATCAACAAAAAACAAAAAAGGTTTCAAGAGTTTTATTGAAGGAACACACCAACACAGCGAAAGCCAATAAAACCCAAAACAAAGTACTTCACCGATTCGGTAGAAAACTCGAGGTCTAGAGCAAGCGGAACCAATGTTGTCGGTGACACCGACAGAGAAGAACTGGAGTGGTTGAGAAGTATATGCGGTATCTGGCCGATAGTCGGCGCTGGTGGGCACACCCGCAACCTTCATGGCAATTGCTCGCGAGTTTTTTGGAATCTGTCGGGCCGTCGGAGACGTCAGCTATTTATATATTCACCGGCTAAGTTTAATATTTAAAAACAAAGATTAAAGGCTGTCAAAGTAAGCGAGGGTGGGAGCAGACACATCTGATCGTCACCCGAGCCAAAAGCAAAAGTGAGCTAATCACAGGTGTGTGAGGGGGTAGGGGTAGCAAGCTACCCCCCCCCCCCCCCGCTAACTAGCGAGGGGGTAGTAAACCCTTGTTAAAATTCTAATGGCTCGTCATTTCAGCTACGCCGAAAGTAATACCAACACTGTATTAAATAGCGTGGTTTGCATTTCAGTTACAGAACAACTGTGTTTTGAGATATAAGCAGTGTGACTGTCAAAGGTAAAAGTTATTCCGAGTCTTTCATAGGAAATAACCAAGTTAACCAAGACTTCCCACATACCACCTCGCCAGGGGATGGGGACGCAACAGTATTGACACAATACTAGGTACACAAGGGAGCATGGTTTACCTACAGTGGTTGAGGGTAGCTTGTACAGAGAACCCAGGCTGCTGCTTTCCTTAACAGAGGGGAGGATGAAGGAAAGAAAAAGAGCCAGTCATTCCTTTTCATTCATGCAGACTAAAACCAGGTAATAGTGCCCTTAACCCTCTGTTACTTGTCCAATAAGGAGCTTAAGGTATTAAACCATCTGTTGTGAAGCCACCATAGGGCCAATAGAGAACGTATCGAGTCTGCTAAAACCAACGAATGCTGGAGGTTCTCACAGGCTTCCAAGGTGCGGGCTGAAAAGGCAGGTCCAAAAGCTTGCACAAATGCCCTGATGATGGCTCCGAAACAGGGCTGTCTGCTGATGCTGGCGCTGTCTGAGAGGTTCACTGAAGGGAAGGAAACTGAAAGTTCCTTCTGAGGAGTCTTATCTGGAACTGCTGATCTACGTGGGTCCGCCTTAGGTGGCAGTAGTTTCGGGATCTTAAATTTTCAGGAATGCCCTTTTCCTCCTTCCTCGGCAGTCGTGCTTTTATGTGCTTGCGGGGAGGGGAATGGGGCGACGGTGACCTGTGAAGTGGGTCTCTGCCCATCCCCGGAGAGAGGACCAATGATCTGGAGGGCGATGACCTACCTTTCCGCTCCTGCTCCTTCCCTCTGTGATCACCTACCAGTGTCTTTACGGGTTGTTGCGGCTTCTTGGAAGTCAATGGAGGATGGTGGCTGCTGTTTTTCGTCTACATTACAAGTCGAGCAACCTTGGGTTGCTGAAACACTGGTGAATACCTGCTCATTGGTGAGCGTCTATGCGTTGGCATGCATAGCCTTGATAGAGAAGGCTGACGTGGTGTAGAGTGCCGGAGAGTAGGCGAACACTGACGAGCTGGCGATCGTTGATGCACCAGTGAGTGTTAACGAGCCGGTAAGGGCTGACGTGTCGGTGAACACTGACGAGCAGGCGACGATTGACAATTGGATGGCGTTGATACAACACCACCTGATGACCTGTGGGGTGAGCATTGACGCCGCGAACGCCGACGCTTAGGAGACTTCTGACGAGGCGAACGCCGACACTTAAGTGAACGCTGATGAGCGCTTATTGCAGGAACCTCCGTAGGAGATTTACGAGAGGTTGGACAGTAGACAGCAGGAACACGGGCGGGTGAACGACGTTCCGACGCGACGTGTTGCTTCGGGGAACGGTGGCGAACAGCAGATGCCTGACACGCTGAAGAGCAATGCGTTAACAGGCAATGATCGCCAGACAAACGATGAATGGGTCAGCTGGACGATCGTCAGGCGATGGGATGTGTCCTTCAGAAGTACGAACATCCTCCGAAGGGGATCGCGAGCGATCCTCAGGCTGGGAAGTCCTGAACCGAAGTTCAAGGACTAACAACAGCGTCGACAAGAGAAGGTCTGGAGGCAGGCAAAGGTCGGGAACCAGGAGACGTCAGATGAGAAGGCTCCCCCTCTGAGGAGGGCTGTGTGGACAAAGCTGACAAGCCAAAGAGGCGTCTCTTCACCGATGGTGAAGGAGCACCTCTAATGCGAAGAGGAGGGTAAGCACGACTGGGTTTACAACCACAATGACGCCCCATGGGGGCCGGTGGATCAGCAAGCTGACTGTCAGCAGCAATGCTCCAAAGAGGAGTCTCCATGAGTGAACTCCCTAGGGAGGGAGAAACACTCGCAGCAGAGACATGTCTAGGACTTTGCTACCCACCAAAAGGATATTCAGCAAGGGGAGAAGCACAGTCTTTGGCAACGGCGGAATGGAGGGCGGACCCAGTAACCCCAAGGACGGCTATATCTGAAATAATGGAGAGTGTGACATAGACACCCTCCGGGGGAGAGGCGGGGCTGCTTCACTAGGTGAAGCGCCATTGTCTTTCAAGGACCGAGGTTGTCCAGGAGTTAAGCGGCCTGCGCTACTACTCGATGGTCCCCCGGAGGAGGCTGAACAAATGAGCTACGGAGGAAGGCTTCTTCTGCTTTAAGGCAACCTTTGAAGGAGAAGAGTCCTACCTAGACTTCTTCTTATGCCATCGCCCAAACCTTTTCCACTGGGAGGCAGACCACTCCCGACACTCATTACACTTGTTCAACTCATCACATTGTTGACCCCTGCACACCGGGCACAGGCTTTGAGGATCTGTGTCCTTGGTGGACATAAAAGTACCGCAGGTGCGGCCCTAAGGACCAGGGCAGATACGCATGGCCGCAAGAAGAAGTCAACGCACACACAAACATTGAAAAGGAAAAGCATAAACAGAATTAATGGCAGTCGAATAAATGCAAGGAGAGAGAACAGATACCATCGTTCTCCATCCGAGCCAAAAGCAAAGTGAGCTCAATCACAGGTGTGTGAGTGAAGGCAATAGCTAGCTATCCCCACTAATCCCCCGTTAACTAGCGGGATGGGTAGTTAACCCTCGCTAAATTCTAATGGCTCGTCCTTTCAGCTTCGCCGAAAGTAATACACCTAATAAATAGCGTGTTTGTATTCCAGTTACAGAACAACTGTTAATCAGCTACTGCCAGACCATGGTTAAAGGTAACCAAGGATCTGTGGGCTTCTGCCCGAAGGTAGCGGTTGTTGAAGGTTGTCTGATGTTTCCAGATCCTGCCCCTTCAACACTTCTACCACTGACAAGTTCTTCCTAAATGCTAGGGTGGAATCCATACACCTAACTTTGTCAGCTTGTGCCTGGGATGGTCCTTCCATTCCCTCGCTTGAAGAAGGATAGGCATGTCTGGTGGTCCCATGAAGAGAAAGACAGCAAACAGTCATGCCATCTAACAAGAACAAGAATGATGAGGATACTGGCAGGTCTGCTCAGAAACCTGTCACACATTCACAACTTATCTAAAAAAGAAAATGCATATTCTGTTTTTCTTTAATTCATCCTTCATCTGTCACCACATCCATTTTTTAAAGAGAAAACAAAAAATGAAGAGCCCCCAAAAGAAGAGGTAGCAATAGTATGTCTGGACTGCTTGATGCCGAAGTGAAAAGTGAGTGTCTACCTGACTGGCGTGGGAAGGGCTACCCCACCACCTGTCCGTATTCAACTCCCTCATTAAACTTCAACAGCTGTTCCAGTTTTGCGAAGTCATCATCATTATTATTATCATTATTATTATTATTATTATTATTATTATTATTATTATTATTATTATCATTATTATTATTATCATTATTATTTCTATTATTATTATTATCATTACTAAGCAACAACACTAGTTAGAAAAGCAGGATGCTATAAGCCCAAGGGCTCAAACACAGTAAAATATCCCAGTGAGGAAGGGAAACAAGGAAATAAATAAACTACAAGAGAAGTAATAAACAATCTAAATAAAATATTTTAAGAACAATAGGACTGCTCACTTGCTCCCGGTGCTACAGTTACCAGTTACCCGATAAGTACTGTCACTCACTCCCAAAGAAGAAGAGCAATTGCTGAAGGTCCCAAGGAACCTTTAGTGAATGGCCTTCACACGCAACTATTGTCTTCATTGCCATCTTCTCAAGGAAAAAATGTAGGACCCAATAAGACAAAGAAATTAGGCCAAAGGGAATGAAGGAGGGAGAAGAGATTGAAAGCAGATGAAGAGAGGGGGTGAACTCTACTTCTCCTTGCCAACCATTCTTCCATCAAAGAGGAATCGTGGTTGGGCGACTGAAAATGACTGCGCTCCTGAGACGGAAGTTACAAGAACTTCCTCTGCCATAACACAAACCACTGCACAGGGGGTTTTGTCACAAGGGCAGCACTGGGAATACTCACTGACACTGCAACACAGGGATCACCATCCAAGAGAACAATATTAGCACCAGGTGAGTGCGCCAGATAATAATTTTCACTATTGGACACCCAGGTATTGGAGAAACTCAGTCCAAATTGGGTAACTCCCTTCTGAGGAGAGAAACTACACTATATGTTCATTGTCTCCTAGATCTGAAGAACGAGATTAACACTCTAAAGGGAGAGGGGCTAATTATCACTCTTTCATGAAGGTAAAGTACAAGGCATATAGGGGTTTCGAAGGCTATATCCTCATTGGAAAAAAGTTCACTTCAACACAAGCTTAGCTTTCAGTCTTTCTGCTTAAAAGTGAGAGTTCTCACAAAAATAAAATATAGTAAAAACCAACACTTTATCACAAACGCATGAAAGAAAGGATCCAACACTCGAGAGATTAACATGCCAGCACATATATGCCTCATGATAAGCAGGTAGAAGAGGCTTCCCCAAGTGCCACCTGTCGCTAACCAACTACTTTGTTAAGGATCAAATGGACATTCCAGTGCCGCTGAAGATATATCCTCATTTTAAAGGACAAAAAGTTTGTATATGAGTAGGTACAAATATATCTATGTAGAGGAATGATTCATTAAATACAAGCTCATCAGTATCATGTGATGAAGACCTTTGCTATCATCCATTAAACTATAATAGCATAGAATTGCAGACAAAAACAATAACTTACCTGGAAAAACTGAACCATCAATTTTAAATGATGAAATGAGACAAAATGGATGCATCTGAAAGACCTTGAACTGGAAGAAATACTCCCTTTCATTTCCAGTATCAAAGGTGAGTTTCGCAGACTTGACTACTAGCAAATCTTGCATGAAATTTGAACTCATTGAAGATGCCTTCATATCTCCTAAGTAAATGCTATCATAAGTTTCACCTGTAAGCATGTCTTGCCTTGTAAGAATATTCCCTTTTCTTAGGGCCAGAATGGTAGGACGATACTCTGGAAAAAAAAAAAACATTACACATAAACTTCTGATGTCATACTGTATTTAAAGACCTAATTGGCCTCCCTTCCTTTATGGAAGTATATTGTACCCCTTTATCTTACAAAAATAAATCATGCTACAGGCAATATGTGGATGACTGCTGATAAGAAATGCAAAATAAATCACTGATGTATCAAAGCTATCATTTGATCACAGCCTGGATAAAGCAGTTCAATTTGTGCCACTAAGTAATAACATAATAAAAGACAATATACTGTATTCAGTTAATGACAGGTACAGTATATGTGGATGAGATCATGGTGAGGGGTAGATGGAGATGGTTTGAGCATGCTCTTAGCACTCCCCAAGAGAGATTAGTTCACCAAACTTTCAACTGGGCTCCACAAGGCACCAAAAGAGTTGGGAGTCCCAGGTCTACATGGCTGAGGACTATGAAGCATGAAGTAGATGATGAATGGAGAAGTATTGAATTAAAAGCTCAAGGTAGAGACGACAGGCAAAATCTAACCAAGGCCTTTTGCATCAATAGGCGCAGGAGGAGGTGATGATGATGATTAACCAAACATTTCAAGATAACAACACTGAATAAACAATAGAGCATTTACCTTTCTGAGGGTAATCTGAGCGATAGATGGGGTCTGATATGGTGTACAACAAGACTTCTTTTGGGCGAGGAGCAAGATCTGTATGAAATACCTTCAAAACACGTCCATCACTACAAATCCGTTGCATAACACTTTCCTGCCTCACTAATGAAAGTAAAAAAGATAAATATACTATAATAAAACTGCAAATGTATGTAAAATCTAAAATATAGTAGTGTACTTGCAATTTGTTCACTACTTACATTGTATCTATAACCAGTTCTTGTAATTCTTTCACAAGAAACTTTCCAACAAATTTTGTGATAATGTAGATCAACTTGACCATTTCAGATTCAGGCCATTCATTAACTCTGTTCATGCTGCATACACCTCACATTTAAGTTTACATTTATTATAGTTGTAATGAAGTTGAATTACAGTACATCAGGTTGGAAAAGTCCATCAGTCGGTAAGAATAAGCCTAGTGAAAGACCTACAGTATTTTGTAGAATTTCTACCAAACATAACAGTAATAGTTCATGGTTTCAGTTTCATATGGAGCATTATAAGCTATATTTGCATGTGAGTGCCTTATTCAGTATACTAACATGACAAATTCGTAGATAATTTGTATTTTTCCTAACTATACAAACCTTAGCTATCTAATAGGGGTTATTACTTTCGGCGTACCTGAAATGACGAGCCATTAAAATTTAATGAGGGTTTACTACCCACACCGCTAGTTAGCGGGGGTAGGGGAGGGTAGCTTGCTACCCCCCTTCACACACCTGTGCTTGAGCTCACTTTGCTAGGAGGTAGGACTTCAAGGGGGATAGGGCTGGCGGGCAAGTTTGATTAAATAGCTAAGGTTTGTATAGTTAGGAAAAATACAAATTATCTACGAATTTGTCATTAGTTCCGTAACTGACATACAAACCATGCTATTTAATATGGGTGACTCACCCATTAGGAAGGGTGAACGTCCCAGCCAGTACTGGCTTTTTGGCTTTGCCCGGGGGCTCGTTATTTGAGTGTGTCAGCACCCAGCACCTCGCTAGAACCTTGCTACGCAAGGAATGCAGCCTACGCAAGCTGTGTGTGAACATATAATGAAGTGTGACTCGTCCTAGGAAGTTGACCTGAAGTTCCTTAGATGGAAACTTAGACTAGGACTCTCCCAATACAACCTCGTCAGGGTATGGGGACGTGACAGTATTAACTTAATACTAGGAACACAAGTGAACATGGTTTACCTGCAGTGGTTTGAGGTCAGCTATGCAGAGAACCCAGGATGCTGCTTTCCCCAAGAGAGGGGATGATGAAGAAAAGAATAAGGGCCAGTCAAACCTTTTCATTCATGCAGACTAAAACTGGGTAACAATGCCCTCAACCTTCTGCTACTTGTCCAATAAGGAGCTTGAGGTTTTAAACCAGCTGTTGTGCAGCCACCACAGAGCCGATAGAGAACATATCGAGGCTCCTGTGGGTCACGTCTTGCAGGTAGTGGGCTGTGAAGGCTGTCTTCCGCTTCCACACCCCAGCTTGAAGGACCTGCGTCACTGAAAAATTCTTTTTGAAGGCCAGGGACGTAGCTATGCCCCTGACATCATGTGCTCTAGGGCGACGTGATGGAGGAGGGTCTGGATTCAGGGACAGATGAATCGCCCTACGAATCCATGCAGAGATGGTGTTCTTAGTGACCCTCCTCTTATTCCTTCCTGTGCTAACGAATAAAGCTGGCACATGAGGACGGACTGCAGCCGTTCTCTCAAGATATAGCCTCAAACTCCTTACTGGGCATAGTAGGAGATGATCTGGGTCATCTGTTACAGAACGGAGACTAGAAATCCGGAAGGAGTCGAACCGAGGATCCGATACTCCTGGATTCTGAGTCTTAGCAATAAACTCAGGGACAAATCTGAACGTTACCTCACCCGTTCCCCTTGAATGGGCGATGTCATACGAGAGACCATGAAGTTCGCTAACACGCTTGGCCGAAGCCAAAGCTAGTAGGAACACCGTCTTCCAAGTTAGGTGGCGATCTGAAGCCTGGCGTAATGCTTCATAGGGAGGTCTCTTAACCCTTTTACCCTCAGGCTATTTGGAACTTTCCAACCCTTTACCCCCAGGGGTTACTTTTTTTTTCAAGTACATTTTGCAATATAATTTATTCAAATTGCTCTAACAGCCTTAATTTTCGTCATAAAGAGTTCAGGTTGTTCTCATTCTCTTGAAAAATACCTGAAGTTTCTGAAAAAATTATCAAAAATATGCAAAAAAAAATATAAATAGCAGTTTTTTGCAAGGACGTACCGGTACGTCCATGGGGGTAAAGGGATGGGTTTTGTGAAACGTACCAGTACGTTCTTTAGGGGTAAAAGGGTTAAGAGACCTGAGAACTCAAACCACGTTCCATGGAGGAGGTCTCACTTTCGACTGAGGGCAGGTAAGTTCATAACTTCGTATGAGTAGGGAAAGTTCCAGCAAAGAAGAAATGTCCATTCCTTTTAGCCTGAAGGCTAGACTTAAGGCTGAGCGATAGCCTTTCACTGCCGAGACCGAAAGGCGCATTTCTTCCAGCAAATACACGAGGAACTCCCTTATTGTTGGAATAGTGGCATCGAGTGGAGAGATACCCCTTCCACGACACCAACCACAGAAGACTTTCCACTTTGCCTGGTAGACAGCTGCGGATGACTTTCGCAGATGTCCAGACATCCTGACCGCAACTTGTTGCAAAAATCCTCTCTCAGCGAGGAGATGCTGGATAGTCTTCAAGCATGAGGTCGTAGCGAAGCTACGGCTTTGTGGAAGATGTTGGCGTGTGGTTGTCTGAGTAGATTATGTCGTGGAGGGAGCTCTCTCGGTAGCCCTGTTTGGAGTTGCAGAAGGTCCGGAAACCATTCCGCGTGATGCCATAGCGGAGCTATGAGGGTCATCGAAAGATTGACCGATGTTCTGGTCTTGTTGAGCACCCTCCTCATCAGACAGAACAGGGAAAGGCGTAAACGTCGATGTTGTCCCACAGTTGTTGGAAACCATCTTGCCAGAGAGCCTTGGGATCCGGAACTGGGGAGCAGTACAGCGGAAGCTTGGAGTTCAGAGCTGTTGGGAACAGATCCACAGTCGGAGAACCCCACAAAGTCAGGACTTTGTTGGCTACTAGATGATCCAAAGACCACTCGGTACTCACTATCTGAGACGCTCTGCTCAGATTGTTGGCGAGCACATTACTCTTGCCTGGAATGAAACGTGCCGATAGTGGAATCGAGTGGACTTAGGTCCATCTCAGTATCTCTACTGCAAGATGGGATAGCTGCTTTGAAAAGGTACCTCCTTGTTTGTTGATGTAAGCCACTACTGTGGTGTTGTCGCTCATCACCACCACAGAGTGACCCGCCAGGTATTGTTGGAACTGTTGAAGGGCCAAAAAGACGGCCTTCATCTCTAGAAGATTTATATGGAGGCAATTTTCTGATTCTGACCACAGGCCTGAGGTCGTGTGGTGCAGTACGTGGGCCCCCACCCTTTCTTTGAGGTGTCCGAAAACAGCATCAAATCTGGGGGGAGGACGAGAAGATCCACTCCTCTTCATAGGTTCTCGTCTGTCGCCCACCACTGGAAGTCCATCCGTTCCGCAGGTCCCATAGGGATCATGACGTCCGGGGAATCGTAACCTTGATTCCACCGGGACTTGAGTCGCCACTGGAGGGATCTCATCCTGAGGCGACCGTTAGGAACTAGACGAACCAAAGATGAAAGGTGACCGAGGAGACGTAACCACGATTGGGCTGGAAGTTCTTCTCGTCTGAGAAAAGGGCTTGCGTCCTTCCTCAGCCTTGCTATCCTGTCGTCTGATGGGAAGGCTTTGTGGAGATTGGTGTCTATGATCATGCCTAGGTATACCAGTCTTTGAGTGGGAAGCAGAGAGGACTTCTTGAGATTTACCATGATCCCCAGATCCTGGCAAAGTCCCAGAAGTTTGTCCCGGTGTTGAAGAAGGGATGACACCGAGTCTGATAGGATCAGCCATTCGTCCAGATAACGGAGGAGACGGATGCCGATCCTGTGTGCCCACGAAGATATTAGGGTGAACACTCTGGTGAAAACCTGCAGTGCTGTGGAGAGACCGAAACACAGCACTTTGAACTGGTACTCCTTGTTGTCTAGGCTGAATCTTAAGTACTTCCTTGAAGACGGATGGACTGGGATCCGGACGTATGCGTCCTTCAGATCCAGTGTACACGTGAAGTCTTGCGGTCTCACTGCTAGTCTGACCGTGTCTGCGGTCTCCATGCTGAACAGAGTTTGTTTGACAAACTTGTTCAGAGCCGAGAGGTTGATGACTGGTCTCCAGCCTCCAGACACCTTCTTTACAAGAAAGAGTCAACTGAAGAAGCCTGGGGACCCGTCGAGGATCTCTTGGAGAGCGCCCTTCTTCAACAGGGTCTGGGCTTCTGCCCGAAGGGCTTGCCCCCTGGCTGATCCCATGACAAGGGAGCTCAATGACACTGGATTCATCGCCAGGGGAGGTAGAGATGTTGTGAACGGGACGCGATATCCCTGACTGAGTACGGAAATCGTCCAGGAATCGGCCCCGAGTTGCTGCCACCTGTCTCCGCAACTTTGTAGGCATCCCCCCACTGGTGGACATGCAGGGGGACTGCCAATCCTAGCGTTTGTGGCCTCAGCTGCTCCCACTAGGATTCTTTCCTCCTCTGGAGGACTTTTTGCCTTTCCTGTCCTTGACAGGAAAGGGCTTAGACACCACTGTCTTCGCTGCTACCGTCGGTTTCGTGGTCTTAGTAGGACGGGTCTGCTGGGGTGCTGGAGGTTTATAGGGCTTGGATGTCAAAGCCCTATGCAAGAGGGAGTCTTGGTGGAACTTCCTTCACCTCTCAGCAGCCTGTTCCACATCCTTAGGCTCAAACAAGTTCGTTCCTTCTAAGGAAGAATGCCTGAGCCTATTTATCTCGGTGCTAGGGACCTTCTGATGGAACCTCTCAGCCACCGCATCCCGGCGTTTCAGGATCGTATTCGCCCACAAGTTCGAGACTTGGTGGGCCAGAAACTCGAACGTGCGAGTGCCTGAGAGGAGGAACGTCTCCATAGCTTTCCTGGTACGGTCTTTGGAGAAGTCCTCAGAGCGTATCAGAATACCTAAGGTCCCTAACCAGGTATCCAGCCACGAAGTGGCTTGCATAGCACACTTCGCAACCTTCTCCTGGTTAAGGATCTCAGTTGCCGAGAACGAGACCTGCTGGTTGGAGAGTCTCTCAAGAGGGACTCCCCTGGTAAGCTCTTCCAATGAATGGTGGAGAGGAAGAGCTAAACAAGGCTCCTCCAAGATCTCGAAGTACCTCCTCTGCTGTACGCGAGGAGGTGGGAGAAGCTTGTTTCCGGCACTGGAACGGTTGGAGGAGGCCAACTCAAGAGAGTTGGACAGCGATCTTGTCCCTGGTACTCTTAACCCCCTGAGACCAGGGCAGAGCAGCACTAGCCTTAGAAGGTTTTTGAGTGCCAAATACGCGGTCCAGGATCGTGTCTTTGCCTTCTCGAGGGGGAATCTCTGGGTCGGCAAACCCATTGAGAGCCCTAATAATAGTCAGGACCTGCCAAAATGCATGCTCTGACTCTTGTAGTTCTCCTCCGGATGTCAGACTTGCAGCGAAGTCTCCTGTCCCCAAAGGCTCTTCTTGGGGATATTCATGGACGTTCTCCGAGAGACTAGCTGGCTCCGTCCTAAGCCTTGACGAGGATTTTGGCACTGTCTTTGAGTCCTTCGTCTCCTTCCTGGGAAGGATGTAGGACTCTAACATAGACGGAGGCAAGTTCTTCTCCGCTCCTACCCGGGAAGACTTTCCAACGCGAGGTGGGGTTTCCCTCATTGGTGCGATGGGGGAATGTCTCACCTAACGTGACTCCCCTGAGGACAGGAAATCCTCGTCCGACAAGGAAGGAAAAAAAGTCTGGGGGGGTGAAGGAACTCGCCTCGAAGGCATACGAGGAGACAACTTAGCTCTTGCGAAGTCACCGCATCCGATGGCGAGTAGGAGCGCATGCGGGAGACTGTGGGTTCACAGGAGCTTGCGCAGGAGACTGATTGCACGCACATGTGTCCATGGGCGCGCAGGATCAGGTTGTTGGACACGCGGGCGAGAGTTTGTGTGCCCCAGAAGATGTCGTAGGGTGCCCGCACAAGAGAGATACCCCTGGCGCGCGGGCGCAGAGTTGGAGCCTGTGTGAGTGGGCGCGCATCTTGCGGGCGCGCATTAGTATGGTGGCGAGCAACTGAAGGAGAAGGTGGATGCGGGCGCGCAGAGCGCGCGTATCCTCGCCCAGATCTGGGGATCGTGGGCGCGCAGGAGAGATGGCTATGCGTGGGCACTGGCGCGCGGGAGAGCGCTGGCACGTTGGCGAGCGCTGACGCGTAGGAGAGCGCTGGCGCGCATGAGGTTGTTGGCGCGCAGGAGGTTGATGGCCCGCAGTGGCGAGCTACCCCAGGCAAATCCTGGCGTGCAGGAAAACGTTGGCGCGCATGCCCATCATGGAGCATAGGGGAAGTATGCGCGCGATGGCGCGTACGCCATTGATGCCCTGTAACAGGTTTCGGTGCCTGACGAGCATGGTAGTCAGGTTTCGTGAGCGCATAAAGCGCATCAGCTCTCAGGAACGGCGACGGCAGGTCAGCTAGTCTGTCGACATGTCCTCTGAAAGGTCGACATTCCACCGAAAGGGATTGCGAACGATCCGCTGAGAGGTCCAGGACCATAGCAGGAACAGTCGGTGAACGTTGACGAGGCTCCTCTGTGGAGGACTGCAACGACGATGATGAACGAAAGAGGCGCCCCCTCACCGCTTTCAAAGGTGAAGGAAAGCCTCTCTGGCGAAGAGGAAGGGGAGCCTTGCGACGGATGCGCTCTCTGGGGGCCGTTGGATCAGCAAGCTGACCTGCAGTCCTCCGAAGAGGAGTCTCTGTAAGTGAACTCCCCCCAGGGAGAGAAACACTGGCAGGAGAGACTGTTGGACTTATTTTTTCCCTCGTTGGTTGAGCAAGAACGGGAGAAACTAAGCCTTCAGGTACTGCGAGATGTGAAGAGGCAGAGGTATTAGGAGATACCGCATTGGATACCTCTGACACCACAACGTCGACAATTGCCAGAGGAGCAACCTCTGCCAAAGTCGGCGATTGCTTGACAGCGGCACCCAATCGGATGATGTCAAGTAGAGCTTCCTTGGAGGGCAAACACTCGAGCCCCAAGGAAGACCAAAGCCGAAACAAATTGGTTTATGACACATCCTCCCCCGGGGGGAGAGGTGGAGCTGCCTCGCTAAGGGAGGCAACACCATCTCTCGAAAACAGAACCACGGTCTACGCTACCAATCGACGGTCTCTCGAAAGAGACCGATCGAGTGGGAGCTTCGGAGGAGGTTTGGGCAACGGAAGAAGAGTCCTTGGTTTTTTCTCCTTTCAAAGAAACCTTCGAAGGAGAAATATCCCGCCTGGACTTCTTCTTACGTCGCCGAGAAAACCTCTCCCACACCGTTGGCCTCTACAGTAAGGGCAAAGGGTGTAAGGGTCTGTCTCGACCGCCGACATGAATGTTCCGCAGGGGCGGTCGGGTAATTCAGGACAGGTGCGCATAATTGCAGAGGCTAACTTCACACACAAACCTGTCAAAGAAAAAGCGAAAAAGCAAAAAAGCATTAATGGCTGCCAAGAGAGAGGCGAGGATGAGAGAGGACACGTCCGTCTACCATCCGAGCTGAGAGCAAAGTGAGCTCAAGCACAGGTGTGTGTGAGGGGGGAGGGGTAGCAAGCTACCCTCCCCTAGCCCCGTTAACTAGCGGTGTGGATAGTAAACACTCGTTAAATTTTAATGGCTCGTCATTTCAGCTACGCCGAAAGTAATACCCCTATTAAATAGCGTTGTTTGTATGTCAGTTACGGAACAAATAAGCAATCCCATTTATCATGCAAACAAAGATCCTTTCCTTTACAATTAATTTAACAAAGCTAAAAGAAAGTTAAGAACACAATATCTGCACATTCTACTATTGAATTAAGTATAAAATCCCTTAATTCACAACCCACAAAATCTTTACCAGCGCGGGATAAAAATGAATGATAACATAGCAATTACATACTTGAGAGACAGTAAAGAAATTTCACTACAGAGTTATATTTCATTTGTCTAAGACAAAAGACTCCAAAGATTCACCACCAATTTAATAAAATGCCATACCAAGCTATGCAACATAACTAAAATGCTATATGCTTGCCCTTTCCGTGGACATTTCTGGAACATAATGCTTTACCCACAAAACATTATCTAGGTACGTTTAAGAAACAAGCAATACTATGTCTTATATTACATTCTCCTAACAGGATTCCCTTTAAAGACAGATAGTAAGTAAAACACATTCCTGATACCTTAGAACCTTAGATCGGATAACGCAAGAATATAAAGATGCTAAGAAAACCCTTACACTATTTTACCTTTTATTCTAAATGGATCAGTGATCCACATCAAATCGCCGCTAAATTCTAAAATGGAGGTTTCTCTTCCTCTGAAGACTTGCTTCCATCGTCTCCGAGGACCAAATGTCACATGGCGGAGTGCCCACATGTTTGACCTGTTCAACAGAAGTTTCTATTATTTTACTATAAAAATCTAACTATGAAAAATTAACCCTGGAATACAAACTCTCACTGGGACCAAACTTACCACAAACGATGGGTGTGGAAAACCTAGTTTTGGAAAATATAATTCTGAATTATTCCTTGTTACTCTTAAACTATAAAAGCTAAGGACTTGTCCTTCTACACACACTCTCCAAGGTCACTGGAGCATCAGCATGGACAGCCACAACCCTTTGGCAAAACAGCTTACTGTAGTGGATATAGGCAAAACGGGTGCATTATTTTGTAGGAATTATAATAAGAGACATGCTAATCTGTTCAATAGAAAACCATTAGCAACAAGTTAGAACTTCTGAAGCTGCTCCATCAACTCAACGGCCAGATAAGGAAAATTATACCACAATCTGGACATACCCAAAATAAAACTCCAAAAACACTATATACTATTAAGCCTTATGATGGAAAAGGCCAGACTGTAAGAATTAACTGCATACCTAGTACTATGTATAGGATAGTACACTAGTCTGGGTAGATCTGAATGCAAAAGATATGACAAATTTGGAGATAATTTGTATTTTTCCCTAACTAATACATACCTTGAGTTATTTATTTGGATTGTCTGGAAGGGTGCTATTAGACTTTAATTGCGAGGTGGCAACCCTGCTTGAGTGGGGAGGCTGGAGGTGGCTGGGGGGTACTCAGCCGCCCCTATATATACTCTCACAGCAGTGAGAGACGTCACTTTTGATTGCAGGGAGGACTTCTGGGGGACAAGTGATGGCGGGCCAATTGATATAAGTAACTCCAGGTTTGTATTAGTTAGGGAAAAATACAAATTATCTCCGAATTTGTCATTTATTCCCATACTAACAAACCTTTCGTTATTTATTTGGATGACTCACTCTTAGGTGGGTGGAAGTTCTAGTTCTGGCATGGACATTGACCCAGTTTTACCTAGTACAGTATATGACTGTGATCTAAGGAAAAATCAGACATCTCGCTATAATATACAAAGTGAGTACAACAGCAGCCTGTGCAATGCAGTTTAATAGAGGTTGTTGTCTTGTATGAACACCTTCTGAGTTTATATAAGAAAACGAGACGTATTCCATTGCTTACCTCGCAGAAAAGCAAAGGGGACATGGACAGTATATCAATTTATAACTTATACTAGGCTACACAAGGGAAGTGAAAATTACCTGCAGAGGTTGAAGCCAGCTTGCAGAGGGACCCATGGTGCTGTACCCCAAGGGAGGGGAAGATGAAGAAAGAAAAGCCAGACATTCTCTCATTCATCCCAGTCTTAACCCAGGTAACCAATGCCCTCAACCAACTGCTACTTGTTCATCAAGGAGTCTGAGATATTCTTAAATCACTTGTTGAGCAGCCACCACAGGACCGATTGTGAACGTATCATGTCTTCTGTGGGTCATGTCTTTTAAATAATGGGTTGTGAAGGTGGTCTATCTCTTCCACACGCCCCCTTGAAGTACTTGCAGCACAGAAAAATTGCGTTTGAATGCCAGGGAAGTGCTGATTCCCCTCCTCTTTACTCTCCCTGAGCTAACAAACAGAGGTGTTAGTCGGAGCCTTGTTGCTGCAGTGTGTTTAAGATACTGTAGTATCTCAAACGTCACTGGTCATAGCAACAACTGATTTGGGTCATTAGTTACACAACGAAGACTCGCAATCTGAAAGGGGCCGAATCTGTGATCCAATACCCTCAGATTTTGAGTACTGTATTAGCAATAAACTCAGGGACAAAGCTGAGTTTCACTTCCCTCCATCCCCTTGAATGGGCGATGTCATACAAGAGCCCATGTAATTCACAGACTCTCTTTGCCGAAGCTAAAGCGAGCAGGACCCCGTCTTCAAAGTGAGGTTTTGGTCAGTTGCATGGCATAATGATTTATAGGGAGGTCCTTTTAAGGGTCTCAAGACGTGAACTACATTCCAAGGAAGAGGCCTAATCTCTGACTGGGGGCAAGTGATCTCATAACTCTGTGTGAGTAAAGAAAGCTCCAAGGACGAGGAAATATCCCCTCCCTTTAGCTTAACCCTGGATAGGTACGGTGGGTCGTTTGCGACCCCGAGCGTCAAAAAAAAACAGGTTTTTCTCACGTGACTCACCCCTGTGACTGAATTTGTGGGTGATCGACCTGCAGGAGGTGTCTCCCCTACACGCTCTAGTAGTGTCCAGATGTGCATTGCTGTAGCTGTACTCCTTCCCCGATTTCTGAGACGCATCGGGGTCGTTTGCGTCCGAGTTTACCCTTCTGAGGTAGTTTGCATAATTATCAAAGTTATTACGTATTATGAAATTGTCGTAGAATGGTGCAACTTGTATAGGTTATCAGTTGTGGAAAGTCTTGGTGGATTGTTTGGCTACCATGTGCATGTTTTTTTTTTTAGTTAAAATGTCGTTCATCACCACGAGGACCATTTTACCGCGAGTGCCCCTTTTTCATTTTTTTTCATTTTTTTGCCAAGTCATTTTTCCGTAAGATATTGCCAAATAGTGTCGTAAAACTTTTGCTTGTTTAGTGTTGGAAAGTGTGTCTAGATGATCTGGCTACCCATGCATGACTTTGTTTTTGTCAGATACGACGTAGTTATTGGTATATTGGGTATTTAACTGCGGTTACCAATTTCTGTTTTTTTTTCAATATTTGTAAAAATTACTACGTAGTAAGGAATTGCCGTATATTATTCATTTTTTTTTCATGTTTATGTGTTAGAAAGTGTGCCTTGATGGTTGGGCTAACACGTGCATGTCTTTTTTTTTATCTGAGATGTCGTATATTAGAATGTCGGGCATTTTACCGCGAGTGTCCCTTTTTAATTTTTTTTAATTTTTTTGCCAAGTCATTTTTCCGTAAGATATTGCGAAATAGTGTCGTAAAACTTTTGCTTTTTTAATGTTGGAAAGTGTGTCTAGATGATCTGGCTACCCATGCGTGATTTTGTTTTTGTCAGATACGACGTAGTTATTGGTATATTGGGTATTTAACTGCGGTTGCCAATTTCTGTTTTTTTTTCAATATTTGTAAAAATTCACTACGTAGTAAGGAATTGCCGTATATTATTGATTTTTTTTTCATGTTTATGTGTTAGAAAGTGTGCCTTGATGGTTGGGCTAACACGTGCATGTCTTTTTTTTTATCTGAGATGCCGTATATTAGAATGTTGGGCATTTTTCCGCGAGTGCCCCTTTTTATTTGTTTTGCATTTTTTTGCTTAGTCATGTTACCGTAAGGAATTGGCAAGTAGTGTCGCAAAACTTATATTTTTATAGTGTTGGAAAGTGTTTCTAGATGATCTGGCTACCCATGCCTATTTTTTTTTAGCCAGATATTGCGTATATATAAGTATGTGTTCGATTTTCCTGTGATTGCCATTTTTTCGTTTTTTCCCATTTCTTTCAAAATTACTACGTACTAAGGAACTATCACAGAGTAATATTTCATTTATATGTTTATTTGTCGGAAAATATGCCTTGATGGTTTGCCTAGCACGTGGCTGAAATTTATTTTTTCTGAAATGCCGTATATTAGAATGGCCATTTTTCCACGAGTGCCCCTTTTTATTTGTTTTGCATTTTTTTGCTTAGTCATGTTACCGTAAGGAATTGGCAAGTAGTGTCGCAAAACTTATATTTTTATAGTGTTGGAAAGTGTTTCTAGATGATCTGGCTACCCATGCCTATCTTTTTTTTAGCCAGATATGGCGTATATATAGGTATGTGTTCGATTTTCCGGTGATTGCCATTTTTTCGTTTTTTCCCAATTCTTTCAAAATTACTACGTACTAAGGAACTATCACAGAGTAATGATTCCTCTAGATGTTTATTTGTCGGAAAATTTTGTTTACTTTTTTTTTGATTGAATATCATCAAATTTTTTTAGCTAAAATATTGTTTTACATTTTTTTTTTCGATTTTATTTCCCTTCAAAAAAAATTTTTTGGGTCAGAATTTTAATTTTATAGTCGTAAAATAATCGACAATTATCCAGCAACCCACCATACAATTTTTATGCATATCCAATAATAATTAGATTAGTAAATAACACCTTGAAATTGACATACCCTTCCTATATTTCAAGTGGCAGATTAGGGAGTCTGAGTCAGTGTGGTTGGCGGCCATTTTGTGGACATATCCGAAGCGTAAGCTGCCCTATCTATATATATTCTTGTTCCCTATAGAATTTGTGATATTTTGGTATATTTTTACCTGCATAAATATCATATTATATATTAAATATATGTATTTTTTTACGAAATTTCCAAGTACTCAAAAAATTACCTTTAGATATGGCCCCTGATATAAATGTAATTTACAAAATAATGAAGATTTTTTTACATATTTCTATTTTAGGATAACATATGTTTATTCCCTAAAAAAATTAGCCACTTCCTATTTCATTTGGGTACCCAAAAAAATTCATGAAATTTGGACAATTTTTTTTGGCCAAAAAAAGTTACCCTTTTTTTCTCATTTCAGATCTTCACCTCCATGGGTCTGACTTCATCCAAAATACATCAAGATGTGTCCTAAACATTCAAGAATCAATTCCTAAAAGGATTTGTGTATATATGTATAAACTTTTTTTTTATGAATTTTTATGTCAGGTCTTTTTTTTTTCTACTTAATTTTTTAAAATATTTATAATAAATAGTTTTTCTGCAGATGAGTAGTATTTATCTTTACAGTTGTTTTAAGCATTCATTGAAGTTTTTTTTGGCAAAAGAAAAAAGGAGGTTACTGCAAAAACTGATTTTTCAAGAATTTTTTTTGGCGTCGGGGTCGTTCGCGTCCGAGTATACCCTTAAAGGGGTGTCCGAGGACCGTACCTATCCAGGGTTAAAGGCAAGGCTCAAGGCTGAACGATAACCTTTCACCGCCGAGACTGAAAAGAGCTTTTCCTCCCGAGTATATACAAGGAACTCCACTATTACTGGAATGATGGCAATGAGTGGAGAGATATTCTTTCTACAACACCAACCACAGAATACCCTCCATTTTGCCTGGTGACCGAGGCTGAGGACTTATACAAGTACTGTATCTGGACATACGTTCCGCAACTTGTAAAAAGCCCTTCTGAGAAAGGAGACGCTGGAGAGTTTCCACACGTGAAGTCAAAGGACTGCACGGTCTTGTAGAAGATGTTCGCGTGTGGTTGTTTGAGTAGATATGGTTGTGGAGGGAGCTCTCTCAATAGATCTAATAGAAGCTGCAGGAGGTCCGGTAACCACTGCATGATACCATAGCAGAGCTACAAGGGTCATCATTAGATCTTTGGAGACACTGGTCTTGTTGAGCAGTCTTCTCATCAGACCAAAAAATAGGGAAAGGCGTACATGTCGTACATGTCGATGTTGTCCCACTGTTGTTGGAATGCATCTTGCCATAGACCCTGAGGGTCTGGGACTAGAGAACAGTACAGCGGAAGCTTGCTGTTCAGATATGTTGCGAACAGGTCTATAATCGGGGAACCCCACAAAGTCAGGACTTTGTTGGCTATCTGGCGATTTAAAGACCATTCGAAGCATAATATCTGTGTCGCTCTGCACAGATTGTCCGCGAGCACATTCCTCTTGCCTGATATGAATCGAGCTGATAGAGACACTGAATGTTCTTCTGACCATCTGAGGATCTTTACTGCAAATTGGCATATAGGCTGCGAATAGGTACTGATCTGTTTTTTTATGTAAGCCACTACTGTGGTGTTGTCGCTCATCAACACCACAGAATGACCAACCAGCAACTGTTGGAACTGATGAAAAGCTAGGTAGGCTGCACTCATTTATGTGCTGGGACCTTTCTGACTCTGACCAAAGGCAAGAGATCGTATGGTGCAGCAGGTGAGCCCCACTCTTCTTTTGATGCATTTGTGAAGAGCATCAAATATGGAGGGGGAACGAGAAGATTCTTGAACCTGTCGAAGGTTTTCGTTTACCATCCACCAACTCAAATCTGTCACCTGATCCTGAGTTACGGGAACTCGGGTGTCCGGTGGATCAGAGTGTTGGTTCCACACGGACTTCAGCTGCTACTGAAGGGATCTTATCCTGAGGGGGGTGTTTGAAACAAGATGGATGAGAGGTCAGATTGCCTAACGGACTCGACCAACCAGAGGCTGTAAGAACTTCTCCTCTGAGGAAGGGTGCGGCCACTTCCTTCAGTCTGCATACTCTTTCGTCTGATGGAAAGACTTTCTTTTGGACGGTGTCTGATCATACCGAGGTATACCAGTCTTTGCGAAGGCTGCAGTAATGACTTCTCGTGATTTATCAGAACCCCCACGTCCTGACAAAATCCGAGAAGCATGTCACGGTGACAAAGAAGGGTTGTCTCCGAGTCTGCTAGGATCAGCCAGTCATCCAGTTATCTGAGAAGATGGATGCAGTTTCTATGACCCCAAGATGACACTAGGGCGAACACTCTGGTGAATACCTAAGGAGCTGTTGAGAGACCAAAGCATAGAACCTTGAACTGGTATGTCTTTTCCTCATTTATGAATCTTAGATATTTCCTTGAAGACGGATGAATTGGGATCTGGAAGTATGCGTCCTTCAGATCCAATATGCACATGGAGTCCCTTGGACGAACCGCTTGGATGACCGTGTCTGCCGTCTCCATTATGAGCTGAGTCAGTTGCACAAACCTGTTCAGAGGGGAGATATCAATGACTGGTCTCCAGCCTCCAAACCCATTTTTCATCAGAAAAATTCAACTGTAGAAGCCTGGAGATCCGTCCGCAACCTCTTGGAGGACGCCCTTCTGCACCATGGCCTGGACTTCAGCCCTGAGGGCCAGCTCCTTTGCGGATCCCTTCACATAGAAGCTTAGATGCACTGGATCCCGAGTCAGAGGAGGGAGAGATTGAATGAATGGGACTCAATACCCTGGGGCAATCACTTTGACCGTCCAGGGTTCCGCCCTGTGAAGCTGCCACTTCTACCAGCGACGCTGTAGGCATTCTCCCACAGGTGGTAGGTGATGAGGAATACCATTCCCACTGGGAGTGACCACCTCGGCCTCTTCCCTTTCTTCCCTTCTTTCCTCTGAAGGACTTGGTCCCTTTCTGACCTTTAGATGGAAAGGACTGCTTAGACACCTTTGAAGGTCCAGGGGACCTAGAAGTTGACAGATGAGAAGAGGAAGGTGCTTGTTGAGTCCTGAAAGACTGGGAAGATCTACCATAGGGCCTCGATGTCATGACCCTATGGAGGAGGGTATTGTTCCACGATTTCCTCCATCACTCAGCAGCCCTCTCTATCTCTTCTGGAACGAAGAGAGAAAACCTTCAAGGGTGGATTTCCTCAACCAGGAGACTTCTACTTTCAGCACCTGCTTATGGAATTTCCCGATGACGGTATCCCTCCTCTTAAGAATGGCATTCGCCCACAAGTTGACAGCGTGGTGCGATAGAAAATCAAGAGTTCGGGTACCTGACAATAGGAAAGACTCCAAAGTCTTCCTGGCCGACTCCTTAGAAGATCGTGGGTGCTGACCATGAAGCCCAAGGACCCTAGCCACAAATCAAGGGTCGAGGGACATGGTGGAATGAGGTTCCCCTTCAATCCCGTAACACTTCATTTGTAGCACAAAAGGAAGCAGAAGGGACCGAGAGGAGGAATCTTCCCTCAGGGAACTAGAAGTTCCAGCTATCTGAGCGATACCTTTCCTTTTGGCGACTGTCAGACCCTTAGACCAGGGCAAAGATGCACTGGACCTAAGTCCCTACTCGTCCTAGGGTGGATGATGTCGGCTTGAGGTGGTGTTACGCCTCTCATCCTCCTCTTCTGTTTCTTCGTTATGACCTCCTTTACCTTCACTGGAGTATAGGGAAAGTTGGCCATATAAGAATAAGAGGCTTGAGGACCTTCAACACGTGATGGGGGTGGAGTGGAGGTGATCTGGGTACCCTGTCTGCCATCGACCTCTTTCTAGGGTCTTGACTCTCACCGGACGAACTCATCGAGGGTTCCAAGGGGATCCTAGAGGTTGCCTAGACTGGGGCAGTCGAAGGTCGTGGCGGTTGAGGAGCCACGTTCAGAGACTTCAGTAGGGAATTGAGGAATGAGCTCACCCATGGAGGACATTCTAATTTTCTAGGTAAGCCTTGAACTTCCCTAGAAGGTCTAGGAGGAGAATGTCTTTTGGGGGGAACTCTACAAGGAGTTCCAGTCAACGGAGGTGATAATCTCTGAGGCAGAGGAACACGTTCCTTCGGACGCGAAGGAAAGCCCAGAATAATAGGTATGTTAGCGAACTTATTTGGCGGCATTATGAAACCCTCAGGAAAGGGTGTCGGTCTTCCGCTGGAGTTGGAAGAAGCTGAAGTTCAAGGCGAATGTGTTGGTACTGCACTTGCTCGTGAATTGCTCGCGGAAACCGTTGATTTGCGCGCAAAATAGAAAACCTCACACCTCAACAGAAGCGCTCGCAACAGGAGCACTAGGAGCCACACAGGAAGAGGACGATCTAACGCCTTCCTGCTGTCTCAGAGAAGCACCTACGACTGACGAAGTCGGCAGAGAAGGCCTCTGAGTAGAACAACTCTTGTTGGAGAACGTGTCACAGCGGGACGCGTTTTCAAGTGCCGCCTAGGCGAGCACTTTGCTAAGACTCCCCAGGCGGTGAAAGGCACTGGATGCCTGTCTGAGGAAGGGTCAAACTCATCATAAGGTCCGGTCCGAGGTCGTTTGGAAGAAGGTCTGGTTGAGGGGCTATGCGCTGATGGATTGCACGAGCGCCTACATCTACCTCTAGACCTTGATTGCTAACGCATGGTTTATGATTGTGAACGAGATGTTCGTGAACGGGAGCATCTAGCTCTCGTTCGAGAACAGCATGAACGTCGCAAATGCCTATCTCCTGAACGTAAGCGTTGGCCTCGCGAATGTGAACGTCATTCTCATGAACGGTACCCTCGCAAGCGTAAACGCCACCCTCATGAACGTGAGTGCCGTCCTCGTGAGTGTGAGCGCCGTTCTCATGATCTTGAACGCGAGCGTCTGGACCTAGGTCTAATTGTGAAAGTTTCTCAATAAACCAATTTTTTGTGTAAGTCAAGAAAAAACAGACCGAATGTGTTTCTCAAGAGTAAATTTGCAATCAAGAACCCCACCTAGAATTTTAAATGAGTTGTACAGTATATAGTTTAAGAGACATTGTCAAAGAAGAGAGCTGGACATGAGAAGCCACTGACTTTGACCTACTTACAATCATACTTTAAACTTTGTTAAGGTTCATCTTCATCTGCATTAATTTGTAGCATGCACTAATTTCAGTTACATCTTTATTAAGAGATTTAGCAACCATAGGTCTACATTCAGAAGATGGAACAGGTACATCATCTGCAGTTGAAAAAAGCCTGTTTTCTGGCCCAAAGTTACATTGACCAGGTTAGCCTATGTAAACTTCCCGTACATTAGTACAATGGAAAAAGTTTAGACCTAGATAGCCTACTTCAACAATGGATGTAGGCAAAGGTAGGGATGCTTTCAACAAAGAATGACCTTATAAAGATAAAACTAGACAGTAAATGTTTGGCATAGGTAAGCTATCCTAACTACTGTATAATCTAGGAAATGAAAAACGGCTGATATGGGAGGTCACCTGGTTTTAAACGGAATCCCCCAATGGTGGCTCATCTCCAGTTATCACCGGCTTGCCTTCTTTCTCCAACTCTCCTCCACCTCCTTACCTTTTGTCTCTGTCTTCTTTTCTGTATCACTGTTTCTATATAAATTGGCATACTATTTCCAAAATTGAATCTGAATTAATTTTAACTTTTTGTTCCACACCACCATTGAAGTAAAATTCAAGGCAAGTTTTCCGTATAAAGGTTTCCCATCATCCTAACCACAGCATATGAGCAGGGGCCCTCCCCTGTAAATGTACCAGACGTTGCCAATACACAGTCACAGCACATTCTCGCACTGAATAAAAACAAAAAAAATGTTATTTTCATTAGTAAAATAAATTTTTGAATATACTTACCCGATAATCATGTAGCTGTCAACTCCGTTGCCCGACAGAATTCTACGGAAGGGATACGCCAGCGATCACTATACAAGAAGGGGGTGTACTCACCAGCGCCACCTGTGGCCAGGTACTGCAGTACTTCTTGTTGACACCACCTCAATTTTTCCTCGGTCCACTGGTTCTCTATGGGGAGGAAGGGTGGGTCAATTAAATCATGATTATCGGGTAAGTATATTCAAAAATTTATTTTACTAATGAAAATAACATTTTTCAATATTAATCTTACCCGATAATCATGTAGCTGATTCACACCCAGGGAGGTGGGTGAAAACCAGTGTACATGTATATCAAGAAGCTAAGTATCCCGTATTTCATATTATCAGTTATTCAAAATAACAATGAAATTATAAGTACCTGGTAAGGAAGTCGACTTGAACCATTACTCTGCCTTAATAAGTTCGTCTTCCTTACTGAGCGCAGCGTTCCTCTTAGGAGGCTGAACAACCCTAAGGTGCTGAAGTATAAAGGGCTGCAACCCATACTAAAGGACCTCTACACAACCTCTAACCTAGACGCTTCTCAAGAACGAATTGACCACCCGCCAAATCAACTAGGATGCGGAAGGCTTCTAGCCTACCGTAACAACCCAAAAAACAACAATAAAAGCATTCAAGAGAAAGGTTAAAAAAGGTTATGGGATTAAGGGAATGTAGTGGCTGAGCCCTCACCTACTACTGCACTCGCTGCTACGAATGGTCCCAGGGTGTAGCAGTTCTCGTAAAGAGACTGGACATCTTTGAGATAAAAAGATGCAAACACTGACTTGCTCCTCCAAAAGGTTGCATCCATAATACTCTGCAGAGAACGGTTCTGTTTAAAGGCCATCGAAGTGGCTACAGCTCTCACTTCGTGGGTCCTTACCTTCAGCAAAGCAAGGTCTTCATCCTTCATGTGAGAATGAGCTTCTCTAATCAGAAGCCTTATATAATACGAAACTGCGTTTTTGGACATAGGCATCGAAGGTTTCTTGATGGCACACCATAAGGCCTCTGATTGTCCTCGTATAGGTTTTGACCTTTTAAGATAGTATTTTAGAGCTCTGACAGGGCAAAGAACTCTCTCTAGCTCGTTACCCACCATGTTTGAAAGGCTAGGAATTTCGAACGATCTAGGCCAAGGACGTGAAGGAAGTTCATTTTTTGCTAAAAATCCGAGCTGTAAGGAACATGTTGCTGATTCGGATGTGAATCCTATGTTCCTGCTGAAAGCGTGAACCTCACTAACTCTTTTGGCTGTTGCAAGGCAGACGAGGAAAAGAGTTTTGAGAGTAAGGTCTTTGAAAGAAGCTGACTGGAGAGGTTCAAACCTAGGAGACATAAGGAACCTTAAGACTACGTCTAGATTCCAGCCTGGAGTGGATAATCGACGTTCTTTAGAAGTCTCGAAAGATTTAAGGATGTCTTGTAGATCCTTGTTGGAGGAAAGATCCAAACCTCTCTGGCGGAGAACTGAAGCCAACATACTTCTGTACCCTTTGATCGTAGGAGCCGAAAGAGATCTAACATTCCTAAGATGTAACAGGAAGTCAGCAACTTGGGTTACAGAGGTATTGGTAGAGGAAACTGCATTGGCTCTGCACCAGCTTCGGAAGACTTCCCACTTGGATTGATAGACTCTACGAGTGGATATCCTCCTTGCTCTGGCAATCGCTCTGGCTGCCTCCTTCGAAAAGCCTCTAGCTCTAGCGAGTCTTTCGACAGTCTGAAGGCAGTCAGACGAAGAGCGTGGAGGTTTGGGTGTACCTTCTTTACGTGAGGTTGACGTAGAAGGTCCACTCTTAGAGGGAGAGTCCTGGGAACGTCGACCAGCCATTGTAGTACCTCTGTGAACCATTCTCTTGCAGGCCAAAGGGGAGCAACCAGCGTCAGCCGTGTCCCTTCGTGAGAGACGAACTTCTGAATGACTCTGTTGATGATCTTGAACGGCGGGAATGCATATAGCTCGAGATGGGACCAATCCAGCAGAAAAGCATCCACGTGAACTGCTGCTGGGTCTGGAACTGGGGAACAGTACAAAGGGAGCCTCTTGGTCATGGAGGTGGCGAACAGATCTATCGTTGGCTGACCCCACAAAGTCCAAAGTCTGTTGCACACGCTCTTGTGAAGGGTCCATTCCGTGGGGATGACTTGATCTTTCCTGCTGAGGCGATCTGCCGAGACGTTCATATTGCCCTGAATGAACCTCGTTACCAGTGAGAGGTTTAGACTTCTTGACCAAATGAGGAGGTCCCTTGCTATCTCGTACAGCTTCCTCGAATGGGTCCCTCCCTGCTTGGAGATGTATGCCAAGGCTGTGGTGTTGTCGGAGTTCACCTCCACCACCTTGTTTAGCAGGAGGGACTTGAAGTTCATTAAAGCCAGATGAACTGCCAGCAACTCCTTGCAGTTGATGTGAAGCGTTTCCTGTTCCATGTTCCCGAGCATTCCTGTCCGTCCAAGGTCGCGCCCCAGCCCGAGTCTGATGCGTCCGAATAGAGATGAAGATTGGGGGTCTGAACCGCTAACGATAGACCCTCCTTGAGAAGGATGTTGGTCTTCCACCACATGAGAGTAGTCTTCATCTCTTTGGTAACAGGAATAGAGACCGCTTCGAGCGTCATATTCTTGTCCCAGTGAGCTGCTAGATGGAATTGAAGGGGGCGGAGGTTGAGTCTCCCTAACTCGGTGAACAGGGCTAACGATGACAGGGTCCCTGTTAGACTCATCCACTGTCTCACCGAGCATCTGTTCCTCTTCAGCATGCTCAGAATGCACTCTAGGGCTTGGCTGATTCTTGGGGCCGACGGAAAAGCCCGAAAAGCTTGACTCCGAATCTCCATTCCCAGGTAAACGATGGTTTGGGAAGGAATAAGCTGGGACTTTTCTAAGTTGACCAAAAGACCCAGTTCCTTGATCAAGTCCAAAGTCCAGTTGAGACTCTCCAGACAGCGACGACTTGTGGGGGCTCTTAACAGCCAGTCGTCTAAATAAAGGGAGGCTCTGATGTCCGCCAAGTGGAGGAATTTCGCAATATTCCTCATCAGTCGCGTAAACACCATAGGCGCCGTGCTTAGGCCAAAACACAGGGCTTGGAATTGGTACACAACCTTTCCAAAAACGAATCTCAGGAAAGGTTGGGAGTCTGGATGAATAGGAACGTGAAAGTAAGCGTCTTTCAGATCCAACGAGACCATCCAGTCCTCCTGCCTGACCGCTGCTAGGACCGACTTCGTCGTCTCCATAGTGAACGTCTGCTTGGTGACATAAGCATTGAGCGCACTGACGTCCAGCACCGGTCTCCAACCTCCTGTCTTCTTGGCCACCAGAAAGAGACGGTTGTAGAAGCCCGGGGATTGATGGTCCCGGACTATCACCACTGCCTCCTTCTGTAACAGGAGCGACACCTCTTGGTGTAACGCTAGCCTCTTGTCCTTTTCCTTGTAGTTGGGAGAGAGGTTGATGGGAGAAGTGGTCAGAGGGGGATTGCGGCAGAATGGTATCCTGTAACCCTCCCTTAGCCACTTGACAGACTGGGCGTCTGCACCTCTTCTTTCCCAAGCTTGCCAGAAGATCTTGAGTCTGGCTCCTACTGCTGCCTGGAGAGGAGGAGAGTCAATGTTTGCCTTTCGAAGGCTTGGGACCTTTCTTGGACCTGCCCCTGAAACCGTCTGGACGGGTACTTCCTCGGCTGGGGGCTCTGCCACGAAAGGGCGGAATAAATCTTGTAGCAGGAGTATCGGCCACTGGGGTGCGGTAAGTTCTAGGAACCGAAGGAGCAACCTTAGCCTTACGTGCTGAAGAGGCCACAAGGTCATGAGTGTCCTTCTGAATAAGAGCCGCAGACAATTCCTTGATAAGGTCCTCAGGAAACAGGAACTTAGAAAGCGGAGCAAAAAGTAACTGAGACCTTTGACAAGAGGTGATACCAGTGGAAAGGAAGGTGCAAAGTTGTTCCCTTTTCTTGAGTACTCCCGAAACAAACATGGAGGCAAGTTCGCCGGAACCATCGCGAATTGCTTTATCCATACAGGACATTATAAGCATGGCCGAGTCCTTGTCAGATGGGGCAGTCTTCTTGCTCAAGGCCCCCAGGCACCAGTCGAGAAAATTAAAAATCTCAAAGGCGCGAAAGACTCCCTTTAAGAAGTGGTCTAAGTCAGAAAAGGTCCAGCAGACCTTAGAGCGCCTCATAGCCGACCTTCGTGGAGAGTCAACCAAACTTGAGAAGTCAGCCTGGGCAGAGGCAGGGATTCCCAAGCCTGGTTCCTCTCCTGTGGCATACCATACGCCCGCCTTAGAAGTCAGCTTAGTAGGTGGAAACATGAAAGACGTCTTCCCTAGTTGCTGCTTGGACTGCAACCAATCCCCTAACATTCTCAAAGCTCTCTTAGAAGATCTAGCGAAGACGAGCTTAGTGTAGGCAGACTTAACAGGTTGCATGCCTAGAGAAAACTCTGATGGAGGAGAGCGAGGGGTAGCAGAAACAAAGTGATCCGGGTAAACTTCTCTGAAAAGAGCCAGGACCTTGCGAAAGTCAATGGAGGGTGGTAACGACTTGGGTTCCTCTACGTCAGAAGAGGGATCATCCAGGTGCGCAGCTTCCTCCTCAGAAACCTCATCACCTGAGGGTTGAGAAGCGAGAGGTAAAGTTACAGCGGTATGCTGAACGGCAGAATCCTGACAAGCGGGTGCATATACACTTGCGGATTCATCCTCAAGTCTCTGTTGAAGAGGATGAGGGCTGGTAATGACAAAGTCATGAGGCTGGGAAGAAGGAGGCTCTGCGGGAGTCTGGGGAGCAAGCGTGGTGAGAGGCGACTGTAGTAAAACCTGAGGTTCAGGCTGCAAAGACTGCTCAAGCTGAGGAGAAAGAGGTAGATGCATGCGTTGAGGTGGCTGACTCATTGCATGAGGTTCATGTCTCAAGAGTTGCGCTTGCTTCAAGGGTTGAGGTGGCTGCGCAGTAAGAGGTTCCTGTCTCACGAGTTGAGGTTCTTGAGGTGGGTGCTGCGAGAGTTGAGGTGGCGGCTGCGCAGAAAGAGGCTCCTGTCTCACGAGTTGAGGTTCTTGAGGTGCTTGCCTCGAGAGTTGAGGTTCTCGCCTCGAGGAAAGTGGAGGTATCAGCTGCGAGAGCTGAGGTGGCTGCCTCAAGGATGGCAGAGGTTGTCGTACCTCAAGAGGTTGCTGCCTCGAGGGTGGTCTTACTGCAAGAAACTCTTGCCTCAAAGGTAGAGGAGGTTGTAAGGCATAACACTCCTGTCCCCATTGTTGAGGAGGTTGCCGCGTGGTAAGAGGTTCCTGCCTCAAGGAAGGTGGAGGTTGCTGCACAACGCTGGTATCTGGCAACTCCCAACGCGGTAGCTCACGCATGGAGGTAGCTTGAGGAACCTCAACTTCGTACGTCTGGCAGACTGGACTGCGTAGAGGAGGAGGAGCGCTCGCAGGAGGAGGTGTAACCTTCTCTGCCTGAAACTCACGCATCAATACCGCAAGCTGCGACTGCATAGACTGCAGCAAAGCCATCTTGGGATCAACAGACGTTGAGGTCTGTTGAGGCAGAGCCTTAACAGAAGTTGAGGTCTGTTGAGGCATCGCCTTACCTCACTTAGGAGGCGTGCAGTCACCTGATGACTGCGGCGAGTCAGAGCTAGCCCAATGACTACATCCGGGCTGTAGAACTCGTGCGGTCTGGACTTTACGCTTAAGAGGTCTTGAGACCTGAGTCCAGCGTTTTCTCCCCGAAAATTCTTCTGCAGACGAGTAAAATAAGGGCTCAATCGTCTGAGAGTGGAAGTGACGATCTCTGTAAGATACGCCCGCAACCACCGAGGATACTGCTGTGCGCCGATCAAGGCCTGCCGAACCCTTTTGCCCTTCGACATTGCTTCTCCCCTGGGCTTGGGAGCTTGCAAGAGGTCCCGGACTGGGAGGACGACTGGCACGCACAGAAGTACCCTCACGCACAACACTGACACTGACACTAGCACTCGGCACAGCACTGGCACTACCACTTCCCACTGCACTTTTCACTTTAAGTTCCTTGACGTCTGCCAAGAGGAACTTGTGGTCACTCACTACCGACTCCACTTTATCACCTAAAGCCTGAATGGCACGTAAAACATCAGACATATCAGGCTGAGCACAAATAGTAGGATCGGGGGTAGCCACTACAGGGGGAGGAAAAGGTTGAGGATCATGGGGTGAGGAATAAAGCGAAGAGCGAGCCGAACTCCTCCTAATTCTCTCTCTCTAACTTAGTGGTATACTTGAGGAATCGAACAAAATCAAGTTCCGAAAGTCCGGCGCATTCCTCACATCGATCTTCCAACTGACAGGATTTTCCCCTACAGTCGGAACAAACGGTGTGAGGATCAACCGAGGCCTTCGGAAAACGCCTAATACAAGTCCTACATCGTCTTTGGGGAGGAGCTTGAGAAAGGTCGGACATCTTGAATCAAAGAACAGTCAAGGGGGATTCCAATTAAAGCAAAAAATCGTTAACCATTAATCAAATCAATCTAAAAGCTATCTAAGCTAAGAGACAAGTTTCCTGTATAGCGAAAGCTGAAATCTTAGAGCAATACTTCACCAAAAACCGTGAACAAGACTCCAAAATTATAAGCGTATCCATGTAGGTCTTGCCGGAAGCACGACAGAGGAAAAATTGAGGTGGTGTCAACAAGAAGTACTGCAGTACCTGGCCACAGGTGGCGCTGGTGAGTACACCCCCTTCTTGTATAGTGATCGCTGGCGTATCCCTTCCGTAGAATTCTGTCGGGCAACGGAGTTGACAGCTACATGATTATCGGGTAAGATTAATATTGAAAAATGTTATTTTCATTAGTAAAATAAATTTTTGAATATACTTACCCGATAATCATGTAGCTGTCAACTCCGTTGCCCGACAGAATTCTACGGGAGGGATACGCCAGCTATCACTATACTAGAAGGGGGTGTACTCACCAGCGCCACCTGTGGCCAGGTACTACAGTACTTGTTGTTGACGCCACCTCACTTTTTCCTCGGTCCACTGGTTCTCTATGGGGAGGAAGGGTGGGTCA
Organism: Palaemon carinicauda; assembly: GCF_036898095.1. Lineage (NCBI taxonomy): Eukaryota > Metazoa > Arthropoda > Malacostraca > Decapoda > Palaemonidae > Palaemon > Palaemon carinicauda. The sequence goes on from NC_090744.1 coordinate 29,473,185, forward strand.
ATTAAATCATGATTATCGGGTAAGTATATTCAAAAATTTATTTTACTAATGAAAATAACATTTTTCAATACAGTATTAAACTTACCCGATAATCATGTAGCTGATTCACACCCAGGGGGGTGGGTGAAAAACCAGTGTACAAGACTAAAGGATAGCTAAGTATCCCGTATTTCATATAATCAGTTATCCACAATAACAATGAAATAATAAGTACCTGGTAAGGAAGTCGACTTGAACCGTTACTCTGCCTTTAATAAGATCGTCTTCCTTACTGAGCGCAGCGTTCCTCTTGGAAGGCTGAATCAACTCAAAGGTGCTAAAGTATACAGGGCTGCAACCCATACTAAAGGACCTCATCACAACCTTTAACCTCGGCGCCTCTCAAGAAAGAATTGACCACCCGCCAAATCAACAAGGATGTGGAAGGCTTCTTAGCCGACCGTACAACCCATAAAAAGTATTCAAGAGAAAGGTTAAAAGGTTATGGGATTATGGGAATGTAGTGGCTGAGCCCTCGCCTACTACTGCATTCGTTGCTACGAATGGTCCCAGGGTGTAGCAGTACTCGTAAAGAGACTGGACATCTTTGAGATAGAATGATGCGAACACTGACTTGCTTCTCCAATAGGTTGCATCCATAACACTCTGCAGAGAATGGCTCTGTTTGAAGGCCACTGAAGTAGCCACAGCTCCCACTTCATGTGTCCTTACCTTCAGCAAAGCAAGGTCTTCTTCCTTCAGATGAGAATGTGTTTCTCTAATCAGAAGCCTGAATAGTAAGAAACTGAGTTCTTAGAACTTGGAAAAGAAGGTTTCTTGATAGCACACTATAAGGCTTCTGATTGTCCTTGTAAAGGTTAAGACCTTTTTAGATAGTACCTAAGAGCTCTAACTGGGCAAAGTACTCTCTCCAGTTCATTCCCCACCAAGTTGGACAGGCTTGGGATCTCGAACGACTTAGGCCAAGGACGTGAAGGAAGCTCGTTTAGCAAAAACCGAGCTGCAAGGAACATGTAGCCGTTTCAGATGTGAAAACAATGATCCTGCTGAAGGCGTGGATCTCACTTACTCTTTTAGCTGTTGTCAAGCACACGAGGAAAAGAGTTTTTAATGTGAGGTCCTAAAAAGAGGCTGATTGGAGAGGTTAAAATCTTGATGACATAAGGAACCTTAGGACCACGTCTAGATTCCAGCCTGGAGTGGACAACCGACGTTCCTTTGAGGTCTCAAAAGACCTAGGGAGGTCCTGTAGATCTTTGTTGGTGGAAAGATCCAAGCCTCTGTGGCGGAAAACCGCTGCCAACATACTTCTGTAACCCTTGATCGTAGGAGCTGAAAGGGATCTTACTTTCCTTAGATATAACAGGAAGTCAGCAATCTGGGTTACAGTGGTACTGGTTGAGGAAACTGCATTGGTCTTGTACCAGCTACGGAAGACTTCCCCTAGAGACTGATAGATTCTGAGAGTGGATGTTCTCCTTGCTTTGGCAATCGCTCTGGCTGCCTCCTTCGAAAAGCCCCTAGCTCTAGAGAGTCTTTCGAAAGTCTGCAGGCAGTCAGACGAAGAGCGTGGAGGTTCGGGTGTACCTTCTTTACGTGAGGTAGACGTAGAAGGTTCACTCCTAGAGTAAGAGTCCTGGGAATGTCGACCAGCCATTGCAGTACCTCTAAGAACCATTCTCTCGCGGGCCAGAGCGGAGCCAACCAACGTCAGCCGTGTCCCTTTGCGAGAGGAGAACTTCTGAAGTACCCTGTTGACAATCTTGAACGGCGGGAATGCATACAGGTCGAGATGGAACCAATCCAGCAGAAAAGCATCCACGTGAACTGCTGCTGGGTCTGGAATCGGAGAACAATACAATAGGAGTCTCTAGGTTATCGAGGTAGCGAACAGATCTATGGTTGGCTGACCCCACAGGGCCCAAAGTCTGCTGCAAACATTCTTGTGAAGGGTCCACTCTGTGGGGATGACCTGACCCTTCCGGCTGAGGTGATCTGCCATGACATTCATACCGCCCTGAATGAACCTCGTTACCAGCGTGAGCTTTCGATCTTTAGACCAGATGAGGAGGTCCCTTGCGATCTAGAACAACTTCACGAAAGAGTCCCTCCCTGCTTGAAGGTGTAAGCCAGGGCTGTGCTGTTGTCAGAGTCCACCTCCACCACTTTGTTAAGCTGGAGGGACTTGAAGTTTATCAAGGCCAGAAGAACCGCCAACAACTCCTGCAATTGATGTGAAGTGTCCTTTGCTCCTGATTCCATGTTCTCGATCATTCCTGTCCGTCCAAAGTCGCACCCCAGCCCGTGTCTGATGTGTCCGAGAGGAGACGGCGGTCGGGTTTCTGAACAGCCAAAGGTAGACTTCCTTGAGAAGAAAGCTGTTCTTACACCACGCGAGAGAAGACCTCCTCTCTTCGGAAACAGGAACTGAGACCGTCTCTAGCGTCATGTCCTTTATCCAGTGAGCAGCTAGATGATACTGAAGGGGGGGAGGTGGATTCTCCCTAACACGATGAACAGGGCCAGCGATGAAAGTGTCCCTGTTAGACTCATCCACTACCTGACTGAGCATCGGTTCCTTCTCAGCATGCTCTGGATGCATTCTAGGGCTTGGAAGATCCTTGGGGCCGACGGAAAAGCCCGAAAAGCTCGACTCTGAAGATCCATACCCAGGGAGACAATGGTCT
>NC_090744.1:29476371-29478871 GCF_036898095.1 Palaemon carinicauda
GGTGTAAATGTTTGTGGTGGCCGGGTGGTAGCGTCCTTGCCTGGGGATTGCTAGACTAGGGGTCGAGTCCCGCTCAAACTCATTAGTTCCTGTGGTCGCTGCAACCTCACCATCCTTGTGAGCTGAGGATGAGGGTTTAGGGGAGCATGTAAGTCTAACTGCTGAGTCATCAGCAGCCATTGCCCGGCCCTCCTTGGTCTTAACTTGGGGGAAGAGAGGCTTGGCGCTGATTATATGTAATATGGTCAGTTTCTAGGGCATTGTCCTGCTTGATAGGGCAGTGTCACTGTCCTTTGCCTCTGCCATTCATGAGCGGCCTATAATTCTTTAAACACGCACCCACCTCACACCAGGATATGACTACTCTGTCTCCCTATCCGAGGAACGAGGAAAAGTGAACGTGACCGGAATATATATATGTGTGTGTATATATATATATATATATATGTGTGTATATATATGTATATATATGTATGTATATATATACTGTATATATATATATATATATATATATGTATATATATACTGTATATATATATGTATATATATATATATTATATATATATATTTATATATATATATTTATATATATATATATATATATATAGAGAGAGAGAGAGAGAGAGAGAGAGAGAGAGAGAGACTTGCTCTTTATTATATATTGGAGATAGCAATAGTTTTTCCTCAGTGATAAGGCATCACTCAGAAAATTCCTTCTCCCCCTGCACTTTGGTAGTAATCATTCTCTCGGAAAATCACCATCCAGATTCTCTCTCTCTCTCTCTCTCTCTCTCTCTCTCTCTCTCTCTCTCTCAAAAATTTAGATAACGTCCTTAAAGTATCATTTAGATGACGACTGAAGCTAAAATGTAACCCTTAGGAAATGACCGTAATAGCAATTAGATCCCAAGTGGGAATGGGGTCGACTCAATTGAGTATTGGTCGAGGCTGGGAGAAAAACAGGATTTTAAATGCGATTCATTACTGTGTATGTGTTATAATGTTGACTTTCACATTGTTTTTATTACTTTAGCTCTTATTACTATTAGCTATTTTAATTAGAATTTGATGGTAAATATTCATGTTATAAATGTATTATGATATTATGTCACAAAGGCATCTTAAGTAAATTATATTTATATTCTTGGAATTTTGAGTTACGGCAATCCATTATTGGTTCGATTCCCGTTTGAGTAAGGGCTCTCTTTGTATATGCTAATTACCTCTAGAATTCCGTGCTTATAGAAATGGGGTCATTATGAATGTAGATAAAAATTTATATTGTCATTAAGATTGTTTTGTCCTTTATTAGGGCTAAATGTTTAGATATACACGCACCCCTCTCATCAGGGTATGAATACTTCTCTCCCCCCCTACCCGAGGGACGGGAATATCTGAGCGTGACTGGCTATATATATATATACATATATATATATATATATATATATAGATAGATAGATAGATAGATAGATAGCCATACTATATATATATATATATATATATGTATATATACCTATATTTAGCCATACTATATATATTTATGTATATATATACATATATATATATATATATATATTAACAACTATCGTTCCTTTCCAACTTTAACAACAATTTACTATTGAATACACTGGTTATCTCATATCGTGAGCTTATCAGTGTACTAAACAGTCACTTGAGATATATACATTACATTTTATTTTATTTATGTGGTAGTTTAGATATAAATCTAATTTTTAGATTAAACATTTAATGAAGATAAATTCCGTGACAAAATATATGGAAATCATTAATGTTGTTATTACTGGCCAAGTTGTAACCCTTTCTTTTAAGCCTGCCCACCACACCGTTAAGGAAAAGCGCAAATGAAAGAAAATTTTGCTTCCGTTTACACTAAAGTGGAAGAACTCTAACCCCAAGACATTGGAAGACCATAGCACAAAGTCTATGGCCACTCTCCAACACTAGAGAACATTTGCTCGCTTTCTTTATGAGCCCTTAGAACAGCTGCTTGCCATTGCGAAAGTGTCTTTTATCCTTTACATAGTGGGAAAGTAGGGACTGAACAGTTATAATAGATCCCACTGAAATGGGAATGAAAGATGTTTTATATTTTGTGTTATTAGATGTGTAAGAAAAAAGGAAACTTTGTTAAGAATATGACCCCCTATTCGGTATAAGAATTAAAGGATCCACTGACACTAATGGTAGTGCCTCACCAGGTTGCTGGTGCTTTGGCCAACCTACTACATATCGATAGGAGATAAGATTCATAAATAAATATTAATATAATCATATCATTTCAAGAGTAAGGCACAATGGAAGATCATGTCTAAGCTCTTTGAAAATTATTGGAACTAGTTATGATGATAAAAACAGTTGGCTGACCTATGATTGGGAAGAATCAGTGTCTTTCAGAATTTTAACGAATCAAAATTGAAAGAAAGCAAACATGTTTGACTTATCAAGGCAGTAATATCACCATATTTGGAGAAAATTAAGA
>NC_090744.1:29481371-29491371 GCF_036898095.1 Palaemon carinicauda
TTTCATTCACTTATTCAGGTGTTCGGTCCTTTCATCCATTTGTTCTTATATCCAGATGTCTATTCATCCAGTCGTACTAATATCCATCTATGCGTTTATCCATCCACTTGTTAATCCTTCCACCCATCAATCCTTTTCTTCCGTTCATTCATCCAACTTTCCATCAATTAGAACTAAATTTAATTCCTCAGCTTGTTCATCCTCAAACTCATTCATCTATTCCATCAAGAACACTATGTTTTTCTGTCAGTTTTTTCGTTTGTCCATTCCTCCTTTCTTCCATTTATCCTTCATTTCCTCAATTTATACTTCTAATTTTTCATTAATTAATTCATCCATCCACAGGTGCCATACTATCACCATCTATCCTTCTATTCGAGTTTTCTTCCTCTCATTCATCCTGTAAGTTCCTAACCCTCCTTCCTTTCACTTAGTCCTCCTCCTCCTCCTCCTCCTATCTCATCAGTGTTGAGACAACATTAATTTTTGTCTTATTGCCGAGCGTTAGCGGTGATGATGTGTTGTCTTAGCCAGTAATGAGTCGATGTAAGCCTGTTTTGATGAGACTTTTCTTCGCCTATTTGCTATCTTCTACTTTTACTTCTCCTCCTTGCTCAATTCATTTGTTTTAGTCTTTCATTTGATATATATACATATATATATATATATATATATATATACACACACACACACACACACACACACACACAACGACAACAACAACAACAACAACAACTATTACTTGCAGCAGTATTTATTCCACTGCAAGACAATGGCCTCACATGTCAATTCATGCCTGGTGTTTTGTCATTTGTCATCACCACGCTGGCTAGTGTGGATTGGGGATGGTGGGAGATTTTCGTTGGATCACACAGCAAACCAACCTAGTATGGGTGGCCATGACTTTAAACAGCTTTGCTGATCATGGATATATATATATATATATATATATATATATATATATATATATATATATATATATATATATATATATATATATATATATATATATATATATATATATATATATATATATATATATATATATATATATATGTGTGTGTGTGTGTGTGCAGACATGTATGTAAACATATAAGTATTGTAGGTTTCAATTACTTAGGACCCCACATCTCCAGTCACATGTAGCTATAGCTCTGAACTATTCAAGATTTAGCCAGTAGCTTATGGGTATCAACATCTTGCTGCTGCTCTTCTCCTTTATGGCGAAGTGGTTCATCTTCTGTACGTCTTTTAGTTGGATTTTTTACTGGCACTTTTCGTTAAGTACTAAATCGCTTTTTGTTAAGTATTTTAAGACGACGCTTCTTCTGTACATTTTCTTATCTTCATGGGCCAGCTCTGGAGCTGAGGAATATACAGGAAATTAGGAGGTTTATTAAAATAGTTGACTCCATAAGTGCTTCGACATATGTTGAAAAATTTCAAACTAAAAACACTACGCCAGAAGCACGCAAACACACACACAAACACACACACACACACACACAAACACACACACACACACACACACACACACACACATATATATATATATATATATATATATATATATATATATATATATATATATTTTTGTGTGCGTGTTTGTGTCCAAAGAGAACGTTCCCGTCGAGGTACTGTATTGTGATATTTTTTGCCTTTAATTGGGTATTTTGATATCGGGATTTGGATCCAGACCTTTATTTTCTCCCAATCAACTCTCTACCTGGAATCTGAGGAGATTTTTACAGACAATTAATGAGGAATTGAAGCCTCTTTCGAACGCTTATTTTTATTATAAAAGTTTCGTTTCTCGTTTTTGTTGCTATTTTTATCAGTCTTGTTTTTTTTTTCTGGTTGTAATATCTCCGTCAATGAAGTTGGAAGGAATTTATGTTTTACCACCTGGTTTGTGTGTTTGTTTGTTTGTAAACAGCTTCCTGAACATAATTTTCATCGTAAAGTAATTAAACTAGCAGGGATTAATGTTATATAAAAAGTTGGAAATGATTAAATTTTGGCAGGTCAAAGGTTAAGGTCAAGCAAAATGTCCAATTCACGTAATCAACCATGTTTGGACATCGTTGTCACAGAGACTTCAAGCTTGGTTCATATTTGAGTGTATGAAAATTCACGTCAATTGATACGTGTCAAGGTCAAGGTCAAGGACGAGCAAAAGGTCGAGAAATAATACTCCGCGATGGAGGTCTGTGCTCTACTGAGTGCCTCTCTAGCTATCATCATTAGAATGGTTTACATTGCACTGTTAAAAATGGATGCCTGGCAACATTTATTCCAGGATTTTTACCGTTTTAAAAACGGATATATTGACGTAAAGGAGTGATATTACGGTCACCAACCCGTAAAAGATAATAACAAAGTAAGTTACAATTACGCTCGCCTGTATTTTATTGAAATACGTTTGAGCACAATACATTTTTACGGAGAATTCTCCATTAAAATTACGTTTTTTTCCCCCAGCAGTGTATATGAGTGACGCCTGACAAAAAAAAAAGACTATGGTCTTTACCACATTCATATTTTCTCTGTTCGCCCTTCATATTGGTGCTTATAGGCCCCTCTTTACCCTCATCTCATTTCGCAGTCTAATGAATAAAGAGTTCGCTATATCATTATATTTGTTACTGGGTCAAATTAGATTGAAGCTCCTTTGTTAGAGATCAATTTGATTGAATGCCATGTCTTATTTTTTTGTTTCTTTGTTTCTTGATCTGGAAAACTCATATCTTTCTTGGCTTGAGCAAAGTAAGCAATAAAATAGGTACCTGGTTGTAGTTAGGCTATTGTTGATTGTGGCTGGGATATATATATATATATATATATATATATATATATATATATGTATGTATATACATATATATACCTATGTATATATATATATATATATATATGAGAGAGAGAGAGAGAGAGAGAGAGAGAGAGAGAGAGAGAGAGAGAGAGAGAGAGAGATGTTGAGTACCACATTTGAAGAATATAAATTTGTATATATATATATATATATATATATATATATATATGTGTGTGCATATATATATGTATATATATACTGTATATATATGTATATATACATATATAAATATTGTATATATATATATATATATATATATATATATATATATATATATATATATATATATATATATATATGCATATGCGTGTCTGACCATACACGTATATTTGGCAAAATTGCGTCTCCTCATTATGACATATATACTAATTATTAACCAGTACCATCTACCACCCCATAAAAACACCAGTAAAACATGAAGCCGCTCACAATGACTATTTAATTACCCCCCTTTTTTTTTTAGTAGTGAAAAACCCTCAGGATTTGTATTTCGATTTATTTGTGCTTAAATAATTCATAATTGAAATCCATTTTTTATTTGCTTTAAAAGCATTTCACTTGAAATATTTTTTAATTGTTAATGCTTTATTTCAATTCAGTATACACAAGTGTTTACACATTATGTATTTACGTGGTCATTCATGATTTATATCCGAGTTTTTGTATGATGTTGAATTAAGTTATTTATATATATTATTTTTGCTTCTTGTTTTTCTCGAGCCTTCGAGATGATGTAGTAATTTTGGGTCAAGTTTTATATTTGCAATATTTATATCCGTAAAATGAGAATTATTTTTATTAGTTAAATCAAACCTGTTAAAAGATTTTATTTTTATTAAAAATGTTAAAGAACATGATTTTATTTTTCAAATTATTATTATTGTTCTTTTGTTGTTGCTTCTACTACTACTATTATTATTATTATTATTATTATTATTATTATTATTATTATTGTTATTATTATTATTGTTGTTGTTGTTATTATTATCATTATTATTATTATTATTATTGTTATTATCATCATCATCATTATTAAACCTTAACTAAATTAAACTTTAAATATAATGAAGAATTTCTTCATTAAGAATTTTAATGGCACTTCTAGGACAGTTTGGAAGTTGGGGGGAACTTTAATGGAAAAAATTCCCCCAAAACAGAGACGAAAGTTTAGAAGCGATATTTAGTGTATAGACAAAGCCGAGCGCCAGGGAAATAAACAAGAGGGAATACAAAACGGAGGCAGCTGTATGGGAGCCAATGTAGAACCGAATGAGTGTTGCTGATGAACCAAAGGGGACTGAATTAGAACCAAAGGCTAATAGAAATAGGAATACAAAGGGACAGAACCAAAGATGAACTGGAAAAGAATCAAAGGCAGACTAGTTTGGAAGCAAGAGTGACGGTGTCCTAAAGAGAGCCTGAAGGGAGTAGTTGTTTTTGTTATTATTATTATTATTATTAAGCTACAACTCTAGTTGGAAAACCGGATGGTATAAGCCCAGGGGCCCCAACAGGGAAAACAGCCCAATGAGGAAAGGAAACAAGGAAAAACTAAATATTTTAAGAACAGTAACAACATTAAAATATATATTTCCTATATAAACTATAATAAATACTTTAACAAAACAAGAGGAAGAGAAATTAGATAGAATAGTGTGCCCGAGTGTACTCTCAAGCAAGAGAACTCTTGTATACCGAAAGTGATCGGCAGACAGGTGGCGAACCAAAATGGAACCGGAGAACCATGTGTTGTGGGCGGAGAGGTGATGAGAGCTGGGTGTCGTGTAACACAGGAACATCGCCTTCCTAAATGCGTTTGTGGTGTTAATACGGGGTGGGGGGGGGGTATGCTGAAGAATAGCCAATATTAGACTTGGTGCAAGGACATCGCTCAAAGAGAGAGAGAGAGAGAGAGAGAGAGAGAGAGAGAGAGAGAGAGAGAGAGAGAGTAGTAGTAGTAGTACTGGATGAGTTCATGTTACGTGTAATGTTTCTGACAAATGAGAGAGAGAGAGAGAGAGAGAGAGAGAGAGAGAGAGAGAGAGAGAGAGAGAACCTCTACATGATAGTCTGTCATGATTGATATTTAAAAAATTTTGCACGAAAATATTCTAGTTAGTCTAAACCTATAAAAATTAATTTTGACATAATTGATCCTATTATGTAAATGAAATGTAATACGGTCACCGAAAAATGCTGCTCCTAAAAGGGTTTGTTTACATATATAGATAATTGTGTTGAGACTAAATGTATTTGTATAAAAATTTTCTGTTACCTTTTAAATCATTGTTCTATTCAATTTAGGTTCATTAAATCTTTAATTTTTGAGTTTTATTATGTATTTTTATTCCCATGTTGTAAATAAATGAAATTTAAATCATTATCATTATCAAGTTATATATTTAAAACCATAAAGTAGATCAATGTAGATATGTAAAATTATTAGTTATATGGAATTATGATACATTTGACCTAATAGATTTAAATTTTCGACATGAATATGGTAAATGTAATTTGTAAAACATTTATGTAGATTCAAAATAGAATTTTTGAAAGTATAATGCGTTTAAGCCTTTGGTTATTAAGAGATCATTAAACCTATAGAATTTTCATTTGACCTAACTCCCAAATTACTTGTAAATCTGCAAAATACACTTATCATTAAACAAGAAATTCTTGAATCCATTAGATTTTGATGATATTATTCAGTAAAAATCAACTTCCTTTGCTAAACTTCATATTTCTCTCTCTCTCTCTCTCTCTCTCTCTCTCTCTCTCTCTCTCTCTCTCTCTCTCTCTCTCTCCGTCCTGAAATGTTGGCTTTGAAAACTCTATACTTTAAAAGCGTTGTTGTTGTCCTGACATGGACTATTTGCGTGTGTTTTTATCGAAGGTTTTTCCATTGAATCATTGGTTCAGCCAAAGTTCACGTCTACGGTTTCAACGCAAACTCTCTCTCTCTCTCTCTCTCTCTCTCTCTCTCTCTCTCTCTCTCTTACTAAGTACTCGAATCCTCTAGTTTTTAAGGTTTCCTTATTTTTTGTCTTATCAATACTCGAGGGAAGTGTTGTCGGTTATTGGTTTGTGATATGATTAAGAGTCAAACAAAAGCTATCGTCCCCCCGCCGTATTGTTGGATGGGTTACGAAATGGTGTGTGGAGTTTGCAGAAAGGTGGGATGGACGAAACTAGAGCTTCTCTTCCAGGTGTAAATAACACCTGCCCTTTGAAGAACGAGTCTTGGACCCCGCGTTTCTAAATGCACTCGTGGTGTGTCTGACGTTTTAGACTGTCTGTCATCTCTTTGTATGATAAAGAACAAGTGCCTGGCTACGTATATGATATATGAATATATTTCTTTCCGGTTACGCTCAGCTCTCCCCGTCCCTCGGGTAGTGGGGGAAGGGAGAAGTCATACCTTGGTGAGAGGGGTAACGTGTGGGTATGTGTGCATATGTAAATATTTAGCCGTCATTTTTGACGGGTAACTTACACTAAAGTATAGAATAGAATCAATATCCCAATTGTGGGAAGGAATAGGCATTATAGAAGTAAAGGTGGCGGCGAAAAACAAAAATGAGAACATCAGGAAAGGAAATAGGAGGGCAGACCTGGTTCCATTCATAGAATTCAGGAGTGATGGCAGTGAGAAACAATAAGACCTTATATCCGCACGACGAGAGAAGGGAAAGAGCGCTAGATAACCTGGCAATTATTTGTTTGCTAATTCATTTTCAATATCTTCTATAGGGGGATGTTACCATCAGTGCTTCATATCTGGGTGCACTGTAGGCGGTATATAAATGTCTTTACAGCTTATGGCACCCGATCTGTACTTGTTTTTAAGCATTCTCTTGTAACTTAATTCCAGATTTTTTTTTCTTTCATCTTTCTGGCAGGCCTCTTAACTTTTGCTACATATTGCAGCTGTGCGGATATCCCCATGTTGCGTATAGGCGCTGAATGGCACCACAGGGCCTGGTGCCAGGCTTTCCAGCCTAAATTCATTGGGTAATTACAATTCTTGGTTAAAACCGGTCGAAGTTATATTCGAGAACTATGTAGTTTAAGGTTTAAAGTTTGTTCATGAATGGCAGAGGAAAGTGATGGTAACTGCCCTAGCAGGAGAGACTGACCATATATACATATGATCACCGCCCAAGCTCCCTTTTAACCAAACTAGGACTAAGGAGGGTGGCTGCTGATGACTCAGCAGGTAGACCTATAAGCTCTCCCAAACCCCATATCCTTAGCTCACAGGGATGATGTGGTGAGGTTGCAGAGACTACACGAAACTATCGAGCTTGAGTGGGACTCGAACCCCAGTCTGACAGATCGCTATCCAGGGACGTTTTCAATAGGGCCACCACAACCTTATTATTAATTGCTTAGATGTATGAAGTCGGTAGAAAAGGTCATTTGATATAGATTCATAAGTTTTGTACAACCCAACAAATTAGGTACACTGAAAATTTAACTCTCAATTCGTTTTTAACCTTGCTTTTCTCTGGTCTCTCAAATGTTTTCACAGTATACAACTCATTATTTATTTAATAGTTTTTATGAAAAAATTTTTCTATCGCTGAACATTTCTCTTGTTTCTCAAAAAAGTTTTCGTTATAAAAAAAAAAAAACATTAATGGACGGGTCTCTGGATCCTCGAAAATGTGTAAAGTCCCGTTCCATGATTTGTGCAGTTTTGGAAAAAGTTTGACGTTTAGGTGGGCGACGATTCTGCATAGATATTCCATGGATTTGTGAGGGAACTCTTATGCATGTATATATATATATATATATATATATATATGCATATATAAATGTAAGCAAGAATGACTGAGAGAAGGTGTGCACCCATATGAAACATATCCACTATATCCACGTATATATGTCTTCATTGTTAGTCCACTGCAGGACAAAGTCCTCAGACATGTCCTTTCGCTTGTGTCTGTTTTTAGACTTAATATGCCAATTTATAGTATTTTATACCCGCAAATTTTCTTAGCGCATCAATCCATCGCCTTCTTTTCCTTCCCCTGCTTCGGTTCTAATCTCTAGGTACCAATTCTGTTATTTTTGTCCATTTATTATCTGTTATTCTCATTATATGCCCTGCCCATGTCCATTTCCTTTTCTTGCATATTGTTAGAATATCCTCTATTTTAGTTTCCTCTTGTATCTATGTTGCTCTTTTTTGTCTCTTGGTGTTATTTCCATCATTATTTTGTCCATAGCTCTCTGTGTTGTAACTAGCTTATGTATGAATTTATGGGTACACAATGTACAGTATATATGTGAGTGTATTCTATCTATCTATCTATCTTTATGTATCTATCTATCTATCTATCTTTATCTATCTATCTATCTATCTATCTATCTATCTATATATATATATATATATATATATATGCTTAAAGATGGTGGCCCTGTTTGAGTTAATTTCCTGCTGTCCTTCAAGACTTCTGAGATGATGTTTCTCCATCTATCATTTTTTACAACCAAACTGCGAACAACCGCGTTCAGCTAACTAACTTCGTTGGTCAACAGGTTTTTCAGGAAACTGTTCTTATTTTCTTCTTCATTCCACTGAGGATCGAAGTTTTCTCTTTGCTAATTCAGAATGATTGGGAGATAGAGAAACGAACGTAATTAAATACAGTATTTCAATTTGTTCGTTTTAAATTGGTTCGGACTTCAATCCCTGGTAGCAATTCAGCCATTATGGCTCTTAGATGTGCAAAGTAAATTTGAGGTCATGTCAGAACTTGAACGTCTTTTGAATATATATATATATATATATGTGTGTGTGTATATGTATATGTGTGTATATATATATATATATATATATATATATATATATGTATATGTATGTATATATATATATATATATATATATATATATATATATATATTTGTTACCTCTGCTAGCGAAGTTGGAAGGAGGTTATGTCTTCTCCCCAGTTTGTGTGTTTGTTGGTTTATTTTTTGTTTGTGAACAGCTTGCGGGCCACAATTTTAATGGTAGAGTAATGAAAATTACAGGGATTAACTGTTCTGTAAAAAGCTGGAAATAATTAAAATTTGGAAGGTCAAGGTCTAAAGTCAAGATCACGGTCAAGCAAAATGTCCAATTTACGTAATCAGCCATAAGTTTTGACATCGTTTTCACACCAATTAATACATGTTAAGGTCAAGATCGAGAAATAAGTTGCCGCGGCGGAGGTCTGCGCTCTACTGAGTACCCCTCTAGTTAGAAATGTGAACATTTCCCCATTTCAGTCGTTCTCATATTTTGTTAACTACAAATCTCTCTCTCTCTCTCTCTCTCTCTCTCTCTCTCTCTCTCATATTGAGGATCCAGATGTCTTGCACCCTCAAATAGTTTAGATGATTTTCTTTGTGCCTATTTGTTTACATTGTTTATGCTTCATTACGTTTGCAATATTTTATTTGTGTAGTGGTAGGGTTACTGGAGCGATGGAATTGACTTCGAGGTTTATGCACGAGTAGAGGGAAGGCTAATGGAACAGATGGACTGTGAAAAAGTGGGAAAGACGGCAGAGCAAAAAATGGCTCAAGAATTGTGTGGAAAAAAGGATGTTCAACATTAAAATAGAGAAATGGTTAAAAAAAGCGTGAAAAGATATTATAGATAGAAAAAAAAGGGTATAAGAATTCTACGATAAAAGATAGTTCACCTTTTTGCATAAATTTAGGGCGGCAAAGTTCGAGAGTTCTGTACTAAAAGATTGTTCGAGTGTATATAAATAAAAACCGGGTTGTCAATACAGTGCACAAAGATTAGTCAAGAGTTCTCAGCAAAATATTCCAGAATAGTGGAAAAAGATATTTCAGTAATTTGTTAAAAAAAGATGTTTCAAGATTACAATGCAAGATGTTACGAGAATATTGTGCAAAATGAGGGCTCAAATTTACGTGGCAAAAAATATAGTTCAAAAGTATAGTTGAAAAAGATTGTGCAAGTACCCCATTGATTATGGAAACTGCAGTGTAGGTGAGATTAGTTTTTGTCACATAATTGTAACGTGATATTGCTCTTTTTTTTTTTTTTTTTTTTTTTTTTTTTACCTTAGCCGCCATTTTTTTTTTTTTACATACTCATAGACAATTGTT
>NC_090744.1:29498871-29514863 GCF_036898095.1 Palaemon carinicauda
TCTGGAGTTCATGAATATGAAGGTTTTTTTTTAAGTGATCGCAAAGTGGTCGATGGTGTCGAACGGGGAAATTTATATTATACTTGATTTAATGGTTGATTTCATATTAAAATTGGAATGTAGGAAATCGGGAAATTTTACTTGATATTTGATTTAATGGTTGATTTAATTTTAACATTTGAATGTAGGAAATTAAGTTACCTCATTACTATGTATAAAATGTGAGTAAAATTACTATCTATCTATCTATCTATATGTATATATAATATATATATATATTTATATATATGTATATATAAATATATATATATATATATATGTATATATATATATATATATATATATATATGTGTGTGTATGTATATATGTATATATATATATATATATATGTATGTATGTATGTGTGTGTATGTATATATATATAAATATATATATATATATATATATAAATATATATATATATGTGTGTATATATATATATATATATATATGATGTTTATGTGTATGTATGTGTGTATGTATGAGTATGTGTACTAAATGTAATAAATATCACTTGGTTGAACATTGTGAATGTGTGGGTTCGATTAAAAAAAAAGTCACTTATTCTATCAACTGATATTTGTAGATTTGTTCCATTTTCATTTATTTTCCTTTGCATTGAGCTGAAATAATTTCCGTAATGCTTTAAAGTCGTGTAATTTATTATTTATTTTATATTATTATTTACTTGTTATTTATATATTTTATTTATTTATTTATTATTTATTATTTGTGTAGTAATATTTGATGAATTTTTAGGTCACTCATTTAATTGGGTACATTGGATGAAATTTTGATATTTGTTCTGTAGATTTTTAAACTTTTTTTTTCTGAAATTCAATAGTTCATAACATGCAAGTTAAGCAAAAAAATTTTTTTGGTCTTTGAAGAGGAAAACGTTATTGGTTCTCTCTCTCTCTCTCTCTCTCTCTCTCTCTCTCTCTCTCTCTCTCTCTCTCTCTCTCTCTCTCTCTCTCTCTGAAATTCAATTGTTCAAATCTTGCAAGATACGCTGAAAAAATTGGGCTTGTATTAGAAGAGGGAAACGTTATTGGTCATTCTTCTGTCTCCCCAGCTCTCTCTCTCTCTCTCTCTCTCTCTCTCTCTCTCTCTCTCTCTCTCTCTCTCTCTCTCTCTGTGAAATTCAATTGATCAAATCATGCAAGATACACGGAAAAAATTGGGCTTGTATTAGAAGAGAGAAACGTTATTGGTCATTCTTCTCTCTCTCTCTCTCTCTCTCTCTCTCTCTCTCTCTCTCTCTCTCTCTCTCTCTCTCTCTCTCTCTCTCTTCTCGAACAAATCATGCAAACAGAGAAACCAATAAGATCAAGTACCTGGCACCATGTAATCTCCTTTAATGTTCACACAAGTAATTTTCTGAAAAGAGTTAAAGGGTTGTCAGTTTTGATGTCGACTCAAGCCCACTTGTCTTCTATTTTTCTGTCCAATATATTTTGTCTCATCGTGCGACTGATTGTCTCCCCCCCCCCCCCCAGGTAGGGCGTCTGAGTTGGATGACCTTCCCGGCCCCAGCGCTTACCAAAAGACCAAAATTCATAAATTAAATCCAATCTAATCCTGGTTAACCAAAGTCTCAGTACGAGTATGTTTTCATTTCCGGAATAACAAAACTGTTATTCTAAATTCAGATGTATTGCTACCAAATGATAGTTTATGAATTTGAATTCCTATTTCTGATTCCTTTTGTACAGGAAACTGAGTAGTTTCTCTTTGAATATATTTAAGATTATTTGGTGGACGTTTCTTTATCTTCTGTGCTAGCAATTGTTTTTGTTAGAATTTTCTTTGAAACTGAACTTTAACTCGTAGATTTAAGTGTTGAAGTAACTTGGTTAAGATATGTTGCAAATGTTCATGCCGCATTTGCTCTTTCTTATGATAGTGATCATTCTTAGTCTAAATAGTATCAAGGATTTTTCGGAATTCAGTGATGAAATTCGAAATGATAACGTATTATTTTGGGACATTTGTTAACCGTTTTGGAGCTTTGTGTTTCAAAGTCAAGGTTTACAGAAGAGTTACTCATTCAGATTCATATATAATTGTCTTCTCAAACAACTCAAACTGAAAAAAAAATATTTCCGATTTATTTAAAGGGTTTGTTTCATGATTCGTGTTTATTTACTCGTATACTTTGAAGAAGTTATCTTGAGAATAGAATCAGAAAGTATGGTTACAATATTGTCTATAAACAAAGCATACATAAAGATGAGAAAGGTTTTAGGGAATAATAGCAAATTAACCCTTTGTCAAAGCTCGTGTTATAATTTTTTTATGCTGTTTACAACCCTAGACAAAATCACAATACCCAGAAAATTTTTTAAAATAGTTTACGTACAAAATATTCTGGCTCCTAAAGAGTTTTTGCTACATATTTTACATTTTGAAAAATATTACAAACCTCGTATAGACGAATCTAAACATTTTCGACGAATAAAACGAAGCACATACTATTAGATCTAAAGAAAACTCTTATAGACTAATCTAAACATTGTGGACTAATTAAACGAAGCACATACTATTAGATCTAAATTAAATGGCTGTTTTTAAACAGGAAATCGGCCTTTCAGTTCTGAAGGTATCGACGAATGTACAGACGAAAAGTGGTCGAAGCAAATTCAGTTTAAAACTAACTATTATTTAATATTTATCCAAACAGCTATGTATTTGGTTCCTATTTGAAATGGTAAACAAACTTTTGTGAATTTGTTTGTTCTTCAACTGTAAATATTATAGTTTATCGGTTTTTTATCGTCAACATGTTCTCAGTGGAGATAATAGGGTGGGCCTTTCGAAAACTTATGGAATTTGTTTTTCGTGGTCATGCTTTTTTTTCTAATTTATATATATATATATTGTGTGTGTGTGTGTGTGTGTGTGAGTATGTATGTGCGTATAATATTTGTGTTTGTGTGTTTTGAGAGAGAGAGAGAGAGAGAGAGAGAGGAGAGAGAGAGAGAGAGAGAGAGAGAGAGAGAGAGAGAGAGAGAGATTTAATTTAAAGTTTGGTAAAGAACTATACAAGAGTTTATTACCGTTGTACAAAAAAATATTGCTCCATAAAGTGCAAGACTTGTTTGGTATTGCTGGCCGTACCTGGCCTTATATTACCTGGGATATTGTTACTCTTTGTTTGACAACCTTTAAAGCTAATCAAATACATTAGTCTCTCTCTCTCTCTCTCTCTCTCTCTCTCTCTCTCTCTCTCTCTCTCTCTCTCTCTCTCTCTCTCTGGTGTTTTAATGGTATATGAATTTTTGTTTATTATAAAGTGGCTTATTCATTTGTTTTTTATCTTGAATTAATTATTTTGTGTTAATCATACTCCCATCGGTATCAATTGATGTTATGATGCCAGATAATCAACAATCATTCTTTCATTCTTTTGAGTCTTCATAATATGTTGGAATTTCTTAGCATCGTTTTCTATTGCTTTTTCGGTTTTCATAAAATTTGTATTTTATTAGTTTGATTTGTTTGTTTAATTTTTGCTTACTGGTTATCAATATTATCGTATTTTGTTACATCTTAATTGTTATTATTTTAGTTTTTTTTTTTTTTAGTAAAGCCAAGAATACTGATGAAATGAGTAACTCATTGCCCTTATCTAGATCAGAAAAGGTTTTAGGATGAAAAACATTTTTTTGACTGATCTTTTTGTAGGAAAGAAGGTTATAGGAATCTGGCGGAAAAGAAAGTAGAAAGTTTCAGTGGAAATGAATGAGATTCGTTTAGGTAAAATGTTAGTGGCCATCCCCGAAAGAAAAATGTAATAATGCCTTTGATAGGAAGTAGGTTATATTTATGTTTGTGGAAAATCAATTCATATTACCATTTTGCTGTAGGTGGAAATATAAACGACTCGCATTAAGGAAAAGAGTAGGGATTACTTCAAACAAATGTAGTCTTCTTAAACGAAAGAGTATCATAGCAGCTGTGCTAGTGTTCAAAACTACAAAAATAATCTCCCATATTATGTATAATAAAAAGAAAGTGTCTATATATATATATATATATATATATATATATATATATATATATATATATATATATATATATATGTATATATACACACACACACAGGGTCGGTGTTCCCTGTGCGCCGTGTTTGCATATCTATCTAAATATTTAGCAGTCCTTTTTGACGGTTCGCGTACACTAGTTTAAAAGATAGATGCATATCTGAAAGAAAGGGTGTTTTACACATAGGGAATTGTGGAGTATTTGATAGCTGTGCGGTAGAGGGAAGGACATTCTTAATCCCAAAGCCAACACATGCATGGTTTTTTAATCGCCACTTATAGTATTGCTTATCTGCCCCCTAATAGATTGCAATTCCCCGTCTTATAGATTGCAACTCCCCATCTTAGAGATTGCAATTCCCTGTCTTAGAGATTGCAATTTTCATCTTTGATATTGCAATTTCACGTCTCAGAGATTGCAATTCCCTGTCTTAGAGATTGAAATTTCCTGTCTTTGAGATTGCAATTCCCTGTCTTAGATGTTGTAATTCCCCATCTTAGACATTGCAATTCCCCATCTTTGAAATTACAATTTCCCGTCTTAGAAATTGCAATTTCCTGTCTTTGAGATAGCAATTCCCCATCTTAGAAACTGCAATTCCCCATCTTAGAGACTGCAATTCCCTGTCTTAGAGATTGCAATTTCCCATCTTAGACATTGCAATTCCCCATCTTATGAAATATAATTCCCCGTCTTAGAGATTTCAATTTCTTGTCTTTGAGATTGCAATTCACCATCTTAGATGTTGCAATTCCCCATTTTAGAGATTGCAATTCCCCGTCTTAGAGACTGCAATTCCTCGTCTTAGAGACTGCAATTCCTCGTCTTAGAGATTGCAATTCCCCATCTTTGAGATTGCAATTCCCCATCTTAGAGATTGCAATTCCTTGTCTTAGAGATGGCAAATCCCTGTCTAAGGGATTGTAATTCCCAGTCTTAGAGATTGCAATTCCCCATCTTAGAGATTGCAATTCTCTGTCTTTGAGATTGCAATTCCCCGTTTTAGAGATTGCAATCCCTCGTTTTTTATATTGCAATTCCCTGTCTTAGAGATTGCACTTCCCCGTCTTAGAATTTGGAATTCCCTGTCTTTAAGATTGTAATTCACCATTTTAGATATTGCAATTCTCCATCTTAGAGATTGAAATTCTCCATCTTAGAGATTGCAAGCCCTCGTCTTTGAGATTGCAATTCACCGTCTTTGAGATTGCAATTCCCCATCTTTGGAGCTTGCAGTTCCCCACCTTGGAGATTGCTAGTACCTTGGAAATTGTTTCCCTTACCAAATTGTTATTACCTGAGAGATAGTTTCCCTTACCAAATTGCTTTTACCTAAGAGATTGTTTACCTTACCTTGAAGACTGCTATCCCCCACCTTGGAGGTTGCTATTACCTAGGAGATTATTTCGCTTACCAAATTGTCATTACCTGAGAGATTGTTTCCCCTTACCTTGAAGATTATTATTCCCACTTTGGGGATTGCTACCCCCCCCCCCCCCCCCCCTTGGAGGTACCGTCCCCCCAACTTGGAGATTATTATTACCTTGGAGATTTTTTCCCTTACCAAATTGCTGTTACCTGAGAGATTGTTTCCCTTACCTTGAAGATTGTTATTCCCCCACTTTTGGGGATTGCTATCCGCCCTTTAGAGGTTGCTGTCCTCCACCTTGGAGACTGTTGATACCTTGAAGATTGTTTCCCTTACCAAATTGCTGTTACCTAAGCGATTGTTTCCCTTATCTTGACCTTGGAGATTGCTATCCCCCCACCCTGGAAATTTCTATAGCCTTGGAGATTGTTTCCCCTACCAAATTGCTATTACCTGAGAGACTGTTCCACTTTGAAGACTGTTATTTCCCCCCCCCCCCCCCAATCTTTGAGATGGGACTGCTACTCTCTATTAAGAGGATTTTTATTCTTACCTAGATACTCCTCCTCGATTACTGTAATTCCTCTCCCAGAGAATTATTTATCTCCTTATAGGACTGCTTATCACACATTAGAGACTTTCAAGTCTCCACCTGGTGGAGTACTAATGTATCTAGAGAAGTGCTAATCTCTATCTAGAGGATTACTAATCAATGTCTAGAGAATTTCTAATTTTTAAATAGATGATTACTATCCTCTACTTAATTACTAATCGCTCCACCTTTTGATTTTTCCTACCCTACCTGGCACCAGCCACCCGTTGAGATACTACCGCTAGGGAGATAATGGTTCCATTCACTGGCCAAACAGCACTACATTGGATCCTACTTTCTGGTTACGGTTCACTTTCCCTTTGTCTACACATACACCGAATAGTCTAGCCTATTCTTTACATTTTCTTCTCTGTCCTCATACACCTGACCACACTGAGGTTACGAAACAATTCGTCTTCACCCAAGTGGTTAACTACTGCACTGTAATTGTTCAGTGGACACTTTCCTCTTGGTAAGGGTAGAAGAGACTCTTCAACTATGGTAAGCGGGTCTTTTAGGAGAAGGGACACTCCAAAATCAAACCATTGTTCTCTAGTCTTGAATAGTGCCATGTACCATGGTCTTCCACTGTCTTGAGTTAGAGTTCTCTTGCTTGAGGGTACACTCGGGCACACTATTATATCTAATTTCTCTTCCTCTTGTTTTGTTCAAGCTTTCGTAGTTTCTATAGGAAATATTTATTTTAATGTTACTGTTCTTAAAATCTTTTATTTTTCCTTGTTTCCTTTCCTCACTGGGCTATTTTCCCCTGTTGGAGCCCCTGGGCTTGTACCATCCTGCTTTCTAACTAGAAATGTAGCTTAGCAAGTAATAGTAATAATATCCTGGACCATTGCTAATCTTCAATTAAGCCATTTTAATTGTACTCTATAGGATTACTTGATCATATTCAATATTACTCAACCTATCTCTCCAATATGATTAAGAGCAAGTGTCTGGTAATATATTCAAATAGGCTATATATATATATATATATCTTTCCGGTCACGTTCGGTCTCTCCCTGTCCCTCGGGTAGGGCGGGGGGGGGGGAAGAGTAGTCACTGCTTGGTGGGAGGGGATACTCGAGAGGTATACAAAAACATCAATCTCCCACAAATTGCTGTAACTGCCGTGTTGTAGCTAGGAAAGGGGGAGGGGTGGGGAAGGGATGAATCTGTGTGTGTGCGTGAATATCTATCTAAATAATTAGCTGTCATTTTTGACGGATCGCGCACACTAATAGTTAAATGAATGGTAATTTCTCCGTTCCTTAGAACGATTTATTTTTTAATATAGAGGACTTGCTGATCCACACCAAGAGAACTTAGAAGTTTTACCTATTAAGCCTATTAGAAAATTGTTGATCTTTCCCAGATGATTGATAACCTCCATCGAAAGGATTTTTAATCATCATTTAGATTCTAGAAGATTACCAATCTCAACCTCCAGGTCTACGAGTCACCATTTAGAAAATTGCCTATATGACTACCTATAGTCAATTTCTTTTAATGAGGCGCATTTGCTGCACCGACTGGAAGCGGTGCCTTTTAGGTCGGTAAGTTTCCTGTTATCCTGATTGGTTAGAATTATCTTGTCCAACCAATCAGCGATCAGGAAACTTTTCCGAGCATAAAGGGCACCGCTGCGAGTCGGTGCAAGTCTGCCTCGCTAAAAAAAATTGATTATAGTTGATTAATACACTACACCGAATGCAGATGTTTATTTTTTTTAATTTTGTTCCATTTTTAGTTTTTTTATTTGTTTTATTCTGTTTTAGTTTGAACCATCACTTATCGTTTATTTATTTCCTTATTTCCTTTCCTCACTGGGTTGTTTTCTCTGTTGGAGCGTTTGGGCTTATAGCATCTTGCTTTTCCAACTATTGTTGTAGCTTAGGTAGTAGTGATGATAATAAATTTATATTTTACTTTTACTTTTTCTTTTTTTTTCGGTCTTTTAATATGATTCATATTCTCCGAGTTGAGTCCTCTTCATTTCTCACATTGCTTCTTCTTCTTCTTCTTTTTTTTTTTTTTTTTTCTTGTTTCCTGGATGAAGCCTTTATTTTCTTGCGAGTGTTCTTGTTTTTTAATCTTTTGATAATTTTTATGCAATATCTTTAAAAGGGAAAATGTAAAGAAGAGTAACTGCTTTACATTTTCCCTTTTTACTTTCGTAACTTGCTTCTCTCCTGCTATATGGAACTTTTTGTAGTGTGTTTCGTTTCCTTTCTTTATAGTTTGTCTTTTTCCTTCCTATTTTTTCGTTTTGTTCTGGGTATTTTTTTCTCGGAATATCTTTGATGAACCAAACTCCGTGTGATTCGGTCTTTGAAAGGGTCTCTCTCTCTCTCTCTCTCTCTCTCTCTCTCTCCTCTCTCTCTCTCTCTCTCTCTCTCTCTCTCCATGTTTAATTTATATGATTTTGTGTTACCTATTTTTTTCTCTTAATCTCTTTCAGCTTTTTCGTTAGCTCATTTTATAATTCTTTTTATTATTTATTGTCGTGGTTCCATTATCTTTTGCCTCTCCCTTAAATAATTGGATTTCGATTATTTTTCATTCTAAGTATTGTTCCTTTCCAGTTCTCTCTCTCTCTCTCTCTCTCTCTCTCTCTCTCTCTCTCTCTCTCTCTCTCTCTCTACCCTTTGAACTATATTACAGATTATTCAGTTTTATTGTTCTAATTTTCCTAGGTTTTTGTAGTTAGTAATTATTTTTCCCTTTTACTCTAACTCTGCACTTCTTCAGGAAAAAATATTTACCTCACTTCTGTTGAGAGAGAGAGAGAGAGAGAGAGAGAGAGAGAGAGAGAGAGAGACTTTCCTCATTGAATCAAAAGGAACGGCATCTTCCAACTTCAGCTCCGGATGCATCGGACTTTTGAGCGACGAAAAGTTAGTCTTCAAGAGGAACATAGACTTTTCAAATTGTTTGTATTCGCCTTCCCTCCCCCGTCTCTCTCTCTCTCTCTCTCTCTCTCTCTCTCTCTCTCTCTCTCTCTCTCCTCTCTCCTCTCTCTCTATTACTTCAGTCTGCAGAAATCGATGAAATTCTCTTGTGTTAAGATATATTTTTCCTGATTTTCATCTCCAATTATTATTTTTTTCAATTTTCTTTATCGATGATATAAGTGCATTATCTATCAATCTTATCTTTATTTTATTAATATTATTTGTCTACGTTATTTTTTTCTTCTTTTTTGCATTGTTACGTCAGTCTACAGAAATCAATAAAATTCTCTTGTGTTCGGGAATATTTTTTTTTATCCTATAATGTTCTGATTGTTCTCTCAAAATGATATTTTTCAATTTTCCTTTTTTTCCTTATTTCTTTTAGTTTTTTTACGTTGTTATTCTCATTTCAAGGGTTTTCACTCCCTTTTTGTTTTTTTCCAAGAACATGTTCATAATGATAATAATAGCAACAATAATTAGTTTGCTCATGGTTGTCACACACTTCAAATACGCCTACTGTCTAAATTGATTCTGGGAAAGGCAACCCGGCTTCGAGAAATAAGCTGCCGTGGCGGAGGTCTGCATTCTTAAAGTGCTTTTTTTTTTTTTTTTTTTTTTTTTTGGTGAGGTTGCAGATGAGGAATACTAAAAGAAAACAAGGTTAGTTTTATTAATATCTGTAGTCCTTCTCTCGTAGCGTGCTGACGCCATTCAAATTGGACGTGAAATCTAGAATTTCTTCTTTTTCTTCTTCTTCTTCTTCTTTTTTTTCTTCTTCTTCTTCTTCTTCTCCTTCTCCGCCTCCTCCTCCTCCTCCTCCTCCTCCTCCTCCTCCTCCTCCTCCTCCTCCTCCTCGTCAGAGGTAATTATTTTGTTTGATCATATTTAGTGAGGGTGAAAAAAAATATTTTGATCATAAGCAATGAAGACGGAAGTTATTTTAAAGATGCGTTGTTGAAATTAGCGTAGTTTTAAGTAGAGAGAGCGAATAGAAATAAACGTATTGTTAATATTATATTTTTGTGGTCCTATGTATTGAAAGTGAATAGGAAGTGATTACTTTATAATAGCCTCTTTCTTTAATGCGATCCAAAGCAGTGAGAGTGAATAGAACCAAATTAATTTTATATGATATAGCCGTTTTCTAGAGGCTTTGAATAAGAAATTTTTTGATTCAGTCAGTATTATGATATTTACGGTATATTAACTGAAATTTCAACCATCTTGCTTTACAATTTCCCCATTTATATTAATATATAATAATCGTAATTCCACTTGGATTGTTGAATTAGCAATACTTACACTGCATAGTGCGTGTCACACTTACACTGAATTACGTGCTGTAATATAATTACTCTTTCACTACATTACACCAGTCACATTTATTTGTAAATTCAACCATTGGCTGTAATTCTGGATGAGATATCTTATAATCTAAATTCGCAGGATAAAATGAGGAACAGAACTTAAGAAAATCACAAGTGTGATCTTTATGCCTCGTGTGGATTTTATATTTTGTCCACGTCTTCAGTTTCTTCTTGTCACTGAAATGTAACGATATGTAACTGAAACCATTTTATGCTCATAAATACAGAATCTAAAGAAAGTGTCGAACTGAGCCGAGCAGATATTAGATTTGAAGGCACAAAGTTTTTCTCCCAGTTTCCTTTTCAATAGAAGACCTTCTTGCCCCCTCCTCACAAGTCTTTAAGTTGAAGTCTGTCCTTAAAAAAATGTTTTATTCCCCCATTCTATTACAGCTTTATTTGTTTGACGTAAGTTCATTTGATTTATACCTTCATACTGTTTGTTTGTTTATTTCATTGTTTTTATTTATTTCTGAAGAACACTATCCAAACATCAAATACTGGTTTATAGAAATTTTTAGTGCGTGGGCCAAGAGAGATTTATTGATTCATTGATATCAGCAAAGGTAGACGCTTTTTTTTTTTTTTTTTTTTTTTTTGTCTGTGTGTGTGTGTGTGTGTGTGTGTGTGTAAGGATATGAAATTTTCTTGTCAAATTTCTCGGAAACTCTGTTTCCCGTTGATTCAAAGTTTTTAGAGCGAATCTAATTTATCGTGTTTTTGCTCTGATGCAATATCAGAAATCGAATTTTGCTGTGACCATGAAATTCTCTCAACAAAGATGGGAAATAGGGTGAAGCTTTAGTAGTTGAAATGCAATAAATTGATTTTTAGATAAAACTACGAGAAGTACAAGTAATTTGATAGTGTTTTTGAGTAAAATATCAATACTGTTAATGAAATATAGTAAAATATATTCTCATTTAAAATAAAATAACTGAAAAAATATCGATATAAAAAGATGAATTTAATGAAATTGATGAAATGTTAACAGATATCAGATGCAGCTTTGTATAATTTAGTGAAATTGGGCGTTATATTAATGCTTGACGATGTAATTGAAAAAAAGAAATAAGTTGAGAAAGTTATTTTGCTAGTGTGTATATATATATATATATATATATGTATATATATATATATATATATGTATATATATGTATATATATATATATGTATATATATATAGATATGTATATATATATATGTATATATATATATATATATATTAGAGAGAGAGCTTAATCATTTAGCCAGTGAGGTAGTGAAATAAGGAAACAAATTATTTAACCAAAAACATCGGCAAGAAAATTTTGTTTGTTTGTGAGAGAGAGAGAGAGAGAAGAGAGAGAGAGAGAGAGAGAGAGAGCAAATCAATGGTCTATCGCAAGGCCCATCCAAAAGAAATGGAACTCTGGCAATTTTCGTCGATCTCTGTCGAAAATGACATTTCATCTTCCTATGATCTATTTTAATAGGTACGTCGGGGAAATTGGACTCCATCGCCTTCAATAAGAATCCAATCAGATTGGAATTCCCTTCCATTAGATTAGAAACGGGGTGGTATTATCTTTTACCCCTGTGTTGTTGTTATTCTTCTTCTTCTTCTTCTTCTTCTTCTTCTTCTTTCCTGACTGCCGTACAGTAACTGTCCCTTTATCCTATCCCGCATCTTCCCTATCCTTCCTATTCCTTTTACTATCCTTTTCTTAACCTTCCTTTCCCACATCTCTCTCTCTCTCTCTCTCTCTCTCTCTCCTTCCTTTCAGTTCTTTCACAATTCCCCGTGTAACTCATTTTCACTTTCTATCTATTTCCACGTCTCCGCCCCTTTACCTCTCCTACCTTACAATATTATCCTTCCTCCTTCCCTTTTCAACTCCCGCTCGCTCACCTGAGTTTCTCACCGCTCACCTAATCCTCTCACCAGTCCCTCCCCCATATCACACTCTGCCCCTTCTTCCAAAGGAAGCGATTGCTGGTTGAAGGATCACGTTTCGTCTTCCTCTCTATCAATCTCACATCTCTCGGTCCACTTAAAGCAACTTCCGTCTGAAAAATTTATCCCCCCAAATCTCAGCGCAACAGGTAGGTGTTCCATTTGAAGCTGTGTGCACCTGTGCCCAGGCTTATGTTGCCTACATTTAGTTTAGGTATTTTTATTGATTTTTGAGGTGTTAAGAGTTTAAAGGTTGGGTATATGCAAGATTCTTAGGTCATTTTGGCTGTAGTTATTGTTTCCTCTTCCACAGAATAACTTTTGCTTAGATGAAAGGAATTATGTACTCGTATTCATTTGTGTTTTGTACTTGTATGAAAGATTCTGCCTTGTCTCTCTCCTCTGTTGCACAAACGAATCTTAGTCTCTCTAAAGTTGCTAGTGAAGTCCTCCTCTAGGGCACTAACCCCATCCCCCCGACAGCTATGGTAATAACATAGAGAAATCAAGATGTTTAGTCTCGACTGTAATGACTGAGGTCTCTTCATTTTGTATTTGTATGCTGGGGCTAGTGGTGAGAGAGGGTGGCCCGGGTTGGACGACAGTTACTATAAAGTGAATGTAATTAGCCGTAGACTATTGTGTTAATAATTGACGTCGTTTCTTCTTCTTCTTCTTCTTCTTATTATTATTATTATTATTATTATTAATGGTGTTGATGATGATGTATGTTTGTTAAGTATGATAATGTCTAGAAGAATTGTAATTCAAGTATGAAAGTTAAGATAGGGTCTATATTCATGTTCCATTCAAATATAAGTTCTAGAGGCTTCTGTATTTATGCTTGATATTTTTCATAGAGCATATAAGCTTATAGTATAAATGCAATGAAGGTTCCATGAAATAATTAAGAAGAAATGGAAAATCTTCCGTAATTTTAAATGAATATACTACATTGCACTCTGACGTTCACTGCGACCTTTTTAAGATGTGTATCATTTGTTATCGAAGCTTTCAAGGTCGAAATAGGTCATAGGTGAAGGTCAGTCAGTTCTCAGTATGTCAAAGGTCAAGTCGATGAGATGGGTTGACGGGATTAAATGTCGTTTC
Organism: Palaemon carinicauda; assembly: GCF_036898095.1. NCBI lineage: Eukaryota > Metazoa > Arthropoda > Malacostraca > Decapoda > Palaemonidae > Palaemon > Palaemon carinicauda. The sequence continues at coordinate 29,512,289 of NC_090744.1, forward strand.
TATTGGAAATCGGTCAAAAGTAGATGTGAATGTTAGGATCTCGTTATCGGTGGCTGTGATCAGTAGATTTAATTATTTTGTTGTTGTTGTTGTTGTTGTACAAGGGCAAGGTGTTCAGCCTTTCCAGGTATTATCTTATCAATATCATTGAAAATAAGTTTCGTAGTATTATGGATATAATTTTCTGGTTTATTATTTACCTCAACGACAAAATATTTAACGGAACGCCGTATTTGCTCTCTCTCTCTCTCTCTCTCTCTCTCTCTCTCTCCTTTTAGAGTGGAGAGTTAAGAATACACCTCAATTGAAAGATTGAATATCTCTCTCTCTCTCTCTCTCCTCTCTCTCTCCTTTTAGAGTGGAGAGTTAAGAATGCACCTCAATTGAAAGATTCTCTCTCTCTCTCTTTCTCTCTCTCTCTCTCTCTCTCTCTCTCTCTCTCTCCTTTTAGAGTGGAGAGTTAAGAATACACCTCAATTGAAAGATTCTCTCTCTCTCTCTCTCTCTCTCTCTCTCTCTCTCCTTTTAGAGCGGAGAGTTAAAAATACACTTCAACTGAAAGATTCTCTCTCTCTCTCTCTCTCTCTCTCTCTCCTCTGTGAAAGGATGAAAATACACCTGAATGGAGACAGAAAATTCTCTCTCTCTCTCTCTCTCTCTCTCTCTCTCTCCACACCTCAGTCCCAATTCTAGTCCTTTAATCAACTCAGGGCCAGGCAAAGGTGAAAGCCAGACGAGGAGAGAGGTAAATCAAGTAGAGATTGTAAGGGAACCTACCGGCGAGGGGGGTGGGGGGGGGGTGAGATGAGATGTGAGGATAGCGAAGGTCATGTATATGGGGGGAGGGGAGGGTAGGAAAGGGAATATGGACACCCTAGGATTGATACTTAAAACTTGAAGGGGAAAGAGAAGATATAATAGCTTTTAGATTTTGAGGACGTATCCTTCTACAAGTATTGGTTTCGTCCAGACGGTGGTTCATGGCTGTATGTTGGTCTCTTTTACTTATTTTCCCCAAATGTTCTTTTTTTTTTTTTTTTTTTTTTTTTGTTATAGAGATTTATACAAGCTGATAAGCATAGAATTCATACACACGTAGAGAATGTGAGAGCGAAGAGATTAATATTTGAGTTTTAGTTACATTTGTTTTGATTACTCGGCGTTCAGAATTTATATATATATATATATATATATATATATATTTATATATATATATATTATATATATTTATATATATAATATATATATATATATATATAAATATATATATACCCACACACAGACCAAGTATAAGTGTTGACACGTGAGGCCTAAACTCAGAATAATAAAAATCTTCTTTGGTGTCATTTTGCATACACATCCATTTATATATATATATATATATATATAAAAATATATATATATATACATATATATAAATATATATATACATACATATATTATATATACATATATAATTATTATATTATATATATATGTATATATATTATATATATATATACATATACATATATAATGTTTTTAAAGGGAAGGTATTTTGTTGTTATAAACAAATTAATCTAAAATATCGTAGATATCTTAATAGGGGTAATGTGCAGAACATATATATTGGTAATTGACCATAAAGAAAAATTACATGAAAAACGTTATTTTTATTGCCATTGTTTAAAATAACATTTATTTGTATAAAGTGTTTGAAAAAAAGCTAGTTAATCTGTATACGACGTAAAAAGATTCCATGAATTTTTTTTTTTTTTTTTTTTTAAGTAGAGTAAACATGAACTGATTATTTATTCATTCAGTATGTAAACATCGAAAATACTTTGTTAGTGTGTAAACAGTCTGTAATCGTTCTTGAAAAAGGTTAATTCCACTTCAAATACTCATTAATCATACAAGAGGTTGCCTCTGGCATTGACGTCTTACAAACGATATTCTCGTTTGTTTTTTACAGGTAACAGAAATGCAGTTTGCAACTATAGAAAAATAGTAAATTAGGATATAGACTAAGTGATGAGGGTGAGAATGTTTTTATAGTTTAAAGATATTTATAATTTTATTGTGTTTTTATTGTGAAAATATATTTTATTTTATTTGTGTTTGTATAGAAGAATATTTTTATTTCTATTATTTTGTGTTTTTTATAGTGAAAAATATTTTTAAAATCTATTATTTTGAATAAATTATAGAATATCAATATTATTTCCGATACCAAATAAAATCTGAAGTAATTTGTTTTAAACAATAGAATTTATTTACATAAGTTAATCCGCATTAGAACTCGATTTGTTCCAGAGAAAAGAGTCATATGTGATTTATCCTGGAATTAACAGTGATTGAAAATTCCCATATTTACCGTAATGTAGAATAAACATCCAACGAACTCGAAAACTGTTTTTGATTAACATCGGCCCTTTCATTAGCTACCCGAGATGAATAGATGATAAGATCCTTTGAAAATTCTGTTTTGGGACCGTATTGTTAATAAATGAGACTCCTCATAATAATCCTCTCTCATTTTGTCCTTATTTGTTTTAAAGGGGAGAGAATGAGCTGTATATATATAAAAGGGTTC
>NC_090744.1:29520363-29532863 GCF_036898095.1 Palaemon carinicauda
TCAAGGTGGAGTTCAAGGTCAAGGCCAAGCAAAAGGTCAAATTTCTGTCATAAACCATCCGGCCACAATTTTAATCTTAAAGTAATGAAACTTGCTGTAATTATAAACTTTTGTGCAAAGAACTACTAAGATCAAAGGTCAAGGTCGAGTTCAAGGTCAATCAAAAAGGTTAAATTTCAGTCATCAACCATACGGCCACAATTTTAATCGTAAAGTAATGAAACTTGCAGAGATTATAAAATTATGTAAAAAGCTGGAAATAATTAATTGATTTTGGAAAAAAAGCACGCTGGTTTCGAGAAATAAGCTGACGTGGCTAACGTCTGCACTCTCAAGAGTGCTTTCCTAGTTTATTTGTTTTTAACTCGTGTTTTCTCAGTCAAAACTTAAGTTTTATTTGATTAGATATAATTTATCCTCACTTTTTGTTGTGATCATAATAGCTGATTTTTATAATAGTTGCTATCGTTGCAATAATTTTAATCACTTTCAAAGGAAACTAGATGCCAATAAAAAAGAAATTTACGTTAAGATATATACGTTATTCATCTAAATTTGTCTTCTTTTGGCAGGATGTACTCGGGGATTTTGATGGAGCGCCCCGTTTCACTTATTTCTCTCATAAATGTAATAAGGCTGTCATTCATCCATCTCTCTCTCTCTCTCTCTCTCTCTCTCTCTCTCTCTCTCTCTCTCTCTCTCTCTCTCTCTCTCTCTCTCTCTCTATTCGATATATCAAGCGTGAGAGAATTTGATTAGGTTATTAGAATTTCAAGGACTGAAAGTTAGCTATAGTTCGACAAACCTGTTGAATCGAGGCACCGGAGACCAAGTTCATCTTCCGCTTCATTCGGATAAAAAAAAAAAAAAAAAAAAAAAACTGTTATCTGTCGCAATAGGTTAAATTTACCTCCATCCACTCCGTAAAAAAAAATGAAATATAAGAAATGTCTTCTCTTTTGACGAGAAGTTTCTAAAAAAAATTTATAGACTTCTTCAAGAAGTTTTATACATCTGGCAGGGTCTATGGCTGTACGTATCCAAAAGTTTGTAAAAGGAGAATATTCTTTTTCGTAGATTTGATCTGAAGAGGTTGGGAATTGGTGATATTTGTGTATATATGGAGAGAGCCAGTCCTTTTGTTGGCTTGTGAGCTGCCTTGATAGCTATCAAATTGTCAACTGAAATGTACTTGAATATTTGAATATTCAGTAACAAGTCATTCTTTCTTTTAAGATTTTTTTTTTTTTTTTTTGTGGGGGGGTGGGGGAAGCTGGTCCTAAAATAACTCTAAATATTTACTCGGTTATTGAAGTCGGGATCAAAAGAAAATTGGGCGAAAAATGAAAATTGGGTGAAAAATGAATTGGAAAGAAAGGAAAGATAATTAGTATTGTGAAGGTTTGAGTAAGAAGGCGTAGAGGCCTTAATTATTATTATTATTATTATTATTATTATTATTATTATTATTATTATTATTATTATTATTACTTGCTAAGCTACAACACTAGTTGGAAAAGCAGGATGCTATAAACCCAGGGACTCCAACAAGGAAAATGGCACACTAAGGAAAGGAGGCAAGGAAAAATAGAAATTAAAAAAAAAAACGGTAACAACATGAAAATAAATATTTCTATATCATCTACAGTATACAAACTTTAACAGAATAAGAGGAAGAGAAATAGGATAGAATAGTGTGCCCGAGTGTACCCTCAAGCAAGAAAATGGTCCATAAAATTGCAAATGCCTTTTAACTCCTTTAATGAAGTCGAGAGTAAATAAAAATTGGGTGTAAAATGAATCGGGAAGAAATGAGAGAAAATGAGTATTGCAAAGCCTTGAGAGAGGATCTAATTAAATTGGTAGAATGTTCCATAAAATGGCAAATGCCCTTTGACTGTGGAAGATTTAAAGTTATGCATATGGATTGAAAGTTATTAGAAAAGAAAAGCGCTATTGCAACAACTTGAGGAAAATTTAATCTATTACGCAGGTGTCATGATACTGTGTTATCAATACCTAGGTTAATAGTAAGTTGGAATGAAAGGGTAAATGAATTAAAAAAAAATTGAGTTGGAAATTATAATAATAATAATAATAATATAATAATAATAATAATAATAATAATAATAATAATAATAATAATAATTATTATTATTTTTATTATTGTTATTATTATTATTATTATTATTATTATTATTATTATTATTATTATAAATTATGTTAACCAAACAGTTGGTATTATTTTCTAGTATGATGTAACGCTGAGCCTTACGAGTAATTGTTTCTTAAATGAAGGAGTAAAATATGCTGGATGAAATGATAGGTTTTAGAAGTTGGAGAGAAACAGGAAGAGATCAGAGGAAAGGAATGAATAGTACGCTTTCCATAGCAATGTTCCTCTAACAATTCATTATATTTTGAAGAAGTTTTTCTTTTCGTTAAAATATAATTTCTTTAAAAGTTTTTATTTTTTTTATTTTTTTTTTTTTACGTTTATCTTGAAGAAAAAGTGATTTTTTTTTTTTTTTTGAATCATCGTTCTTTAGTCTTGGGTATTGCCATAGCCTCTATACTATGGTCTCCCAATGTCTTGGGTTAGAGTTCTCTTGCTTGAGGGTACACTCCGGCACACTATTCTATCTGATTTTTCTTCCTCTTGTTTTTTAAGTTTTTATAGTTTATATAGAAAATATTCATTTAAATGGTGTTGCTGTCCTTGAAATATTTAATTTGTCCTTGTTTCCTTTCCTCAGTGGACTATTTTCCTTGTTGGGGCTCTTGGGCTTATAACATCCTTCTTTTCCAACTAAGGTTGTAGCTTAGCAAGTAATGATAATATTAATAATAATAATAAAAATAATAATAGTAAGCTTTAAATTAAGTTCATATGTTTTATAGTTGTTTAGTTAACGGCGTTGCAAGGCGAACAGTTGCAAGTCTTTAGATGCGGCTTAAAAACATATCAATGATCTTATTTCTTACCCGGCTGAAAACCCAGAATAACATTATTTTAATCAAATTCATAAAAAAATGACAATTTATAAAGAGGCTATTTGAAGTATTCGGGAAACGCGAATTGATTCAGAGAATCTTCCTTTCTGGAAAAGACCGAAATTAAATTTTAGTTATCAGTTGATTTTTTGATTTCCGCTTAATATCATTGTGACCGAATCTTGGGTGCAATGTAAGAGGATGTTGAAATTTTCTTCAACAAGTTTTTGAGAGCATGACCTGATATATGACTTGTTAAACAAGAGGTAAGAAAGAAGATTTGACATTTTTAAGGAAAAATTATATAAACGATTGAATTAAAAATTTTAAGAAAGATATATGCAGAAAATTGGTCGGATTAAAGTGTCCTTAACTTGATTAGACCTACAACTTTATGAGCGTGGTGCAGTTGAGAAAAAGTGCATTATTTAAAATGCCCATTAGTAAGGTAGTTTCTGACCGACGCTGAGGTAATTCACCTTTTAGAGTGTTATTTAGAGAAAATTATGATTGGTCAAAATGAACTTGTAGTGATCACTTACGTTCGAACGCTGCCCGTCCATTTATGCCTTGTACCCCCTGTAGTTTGAGCGAGGCTAGAGAGGACATTGGTGGGATTAAGATCACATTATCGAAGGTCTCTCTCTCTCTCTCTCTCTCTCTCTCTCTCTCTCTCTCTCTCTCTCTCTCTCTCTCTCTCTCTCTCTCTCTCTCATATATATATATATATATATATATATATATATATATTATATATATATATATATATATATATATATATATATATATATATATATATATATATATATATATATATATATATATATATATATATATATATATATATATATATATTCAGCCCACCACCAGGTACAGCTGGACACATAAATTCCTGACAAACTTTGCTCTGAAGAAGTGCACCTTGTCACACCATTACTAAACGGAGAGTTCCTGTGTATAGCTCCGCCGACCACTTATGCCATCGCACAGTAAGGGTGTGACAGGGTATACTTGCTCGCAGCGTGGACACCTTGTCACACCATTACTAAACGGAGAGTTCCTGTGTATAAACTCGCCGACCACTGATGCCATCGCGCAGTAAGGGTGTGACAGGGTATACTCACAGCGTGGTGTGCTAGGAGTTCCTCTGCCCAACTGTACATAACTCGCTGCAAATATCAACAAAGTTGGCAAGATTAAACAGAGTGATTTTGACATGATAATGGGTCTCAGTTTGCTACGCTCACACTTTGAAAGAGAGCGAGTGTGTGTTTGTGCTTGAAGAGTGAGGCTAGATGTTGCCGAAACTTTGATGGATGGCTGAAAAGAAATATGGTCGAGGCAAGATTGAGTAGAGGGTTGAAAGAGATGGATGACAGCATAGGAGATGATGATGATGATGATTTTATATGTATATATATATATATATATATATATATATATATATATATATATATATATATATATATATATATATTTATATATATATTTATATATATATTTATATATATATTTATATATATATATATATATATATATATATATATATATATATATATTTATATATATATATATATTTATATTTATATATATATATATATATATTTATATTTATATATATATATATATTTATATATTTATATATATATATTTATATATATAAATATATATATATATATATATATATATATATATATATATAAATATATATATATATATATATATATATATATATATATATATATATATATATATATATATATATATTTATATATGATATTTTTTGCATTCATACTGTAAAAAATCCTTTTTATAATGTTATAAATAGTAAATTTTTAATTTCCATGTAAGTTTTTTTTTATTTCATGTATCATTATGCAGATATTAGATATTAAATAGGTTTATCTAGCCTCATTTGTGGGTTATTCTTATTTATCTCAAAAGATTACGTAATAGATATTGCGGATAGAGAACTTGAAAATGACACCATTTGATTTCATAAGAGCAAGTTAAGAACATTGAAGATTGTAGAATTTTGATTATACATATTAAATTTAGACGGAATAGGGAGAATAAATATCGTGAAAGAATCCTCTTGAAAATAGTGAAAGGATAATGATATTTTTCTATTATTTCTATTAATTTAGTTTCATTTTGAATAAAAATCGGATTCAAGACTTGGAGTACCAAGGAGGAACTATCAGAGAAAAATTTCCTTTTCTTTCTTTTTGGAGGTCGGCTACCTCCCAAAATTGGGGAAAAGTGCCATGGTAAATAGATCTAAGCCTCAACTATAGAGTAGTTTTTTCTTCCAATGCATTTGAATTTAATATCTGTGCCTGTAGTTCCGTTAATCAGAATCACACTGAAACAAGACAATTCTATGTTTCACCCCAAAAGCATCACTGACTCATTTCAAAGCGGAAGGCTCACAGCCAGCCTTGCTTTGTAAACAAACAAATTAAGACCTCGCTATTGCACTGATCCTTTCATCGTGTTACTCTACTCCCCTCGTGTTATTGTAGAACATCTAAAAGCCTTAGAAGATCTAAAATCCCCGGAGTTATCTGTCCTGGGGAAAATGTGTTTTCGCCCTTACGAGTATCCTAGAGGAAGCGAAAGGGATCTCTCTCTAATACCACCTGGATCCTGCTGGATGTCTAATCAGTAGTGTTTACATGGAAGACGTTAAAGGTCGTGTGTCCCAGTTCTCTCTCTCTCTCTCTCTCTCTCTCTCTCTCTCTCTCTCTCTCTCTCTCTCTCTCTCTCTCTCTCTCTCTCTCTCATGTTTACGATTTGTTTCTTATTTCCAATATCTAGGTCTCTTTTGTTTAAAACAAGAATTAAAAGAGATTAGAAGTTCGTGCGTTTGTTTATATATATAAATATATATATATATATATATATATATATATATATATATATATATATATATATATATATATATATATATATATATATATATATATATATATGCGTTTAAATTCAATAAGCCTTTTGGTAGCTGGCAGACAAAAAGAAAACTGGACTAACTTTAGAAAAGAAATATTTATTCATAATATTTTCATTTGCTTAAAACTGTCGTCTATTGGATTATTAAAACTAAGCTTTGCTTTTCAAATGGTACACGGATTTACCTGATTCAATTTCTTATGCTTCTGTCCAGCTTGCTTTACTTGCTACCTTGCAATATTCTTGATATTTTCTCTGCAATCGCCCGATGTTTTTACCTTTTGATTTATATATATATATATATATATATATATATATATATATATATATATATATATATATATATATATATATATATATATACTGTACAGAAGGACACAGGAATTCTAAGCACACCTCGCACTGAGGAAATGCACACTGTCACACCCGTACTGCACGTCGAATAACCAAATAGCTAGTTTGCTACTGTAAGGAGAGATTTGAGAGGTGGTGGGAGGGGCTACACACAAGGTTAATTGATTGATTTGAAGTTTTATGGCATTTTCATCTACACAAAAAACTCGCTGGGAAGTACGGGTGTGACACGGTGTAATTCCTCGGAGCGAGGTGTTCCAGGAATTCTTCGTCCAACTGTACATGTTAATGTTGATAGATCAGAGAGAGAGAGAGAGAGAGAGAGAGAGAGAGAGAGAGAGAGAGAGAGAGAGAGAGAGAGAGAGAGAGAGAGAGAGAGAGAGAGGAGAGAGAGAGAGAGAGAGAGAGAGAGAGTTTTACAATTGCGTCTTAACTGCAGTGCCTTGTATATGGTGAACGATGATTTTGTATACTTTTTCCTGAGAGAGAGAGAGAGAGAGAGAGAGAGAGAGAGAGAGAGAGAGAGAGAGAGAGAGAGAGAGAGAGAGAGAGAGAGTTCACTCGACGTGAAGATAATTTAAACATGGCAATAAAAAAAAAACTTAATCTTACACGAAATTACCTCGTTGTTTTCATTAGGAATAATGAGACAATGTTCTGAAAAGATCCTTATTATACTTCACTCGTACCTCTTGGAGGTAATCCTACTTGTATTCCTTTTTCCGCATCGTATAATTTCACCCTTCTTCAATTTCTTGTATTTTTATCTGTCTTCAATTGTTTTCTTTGTATTCCACCATTTTCGAATTAGGAATGTGTTTCATATCACGGTTCTGGATATTTTTCCTCTTATAGCCCAAGTGCAACATACAGGTTTTTATGCCTCCTTTATTTCCATTCAACAATATATATATATATATATATATATATATATATATATATATATATATATATATATATATATATATTATTCCTTTAACATTAATTAATTTATTTTATTGTTATTCCAACATTTGAGAATTTTGACTTGTTTTCCTATATTTCAATACTTGAATGAAATATTTTAATATATATATATATATATATATATATATATATATATATATATATATATATAATATATATATATAATATATATATATATATATATATATATATATATATATATATATATATATATATATATATATATAGCCTATATATTCCAATAACGTTAAATCTATTGAATTGTCATTCCAACATTTGATCCTTTTGCATTGTATTCCCATTATTTTAACACTGGAATGATGCCTTCGTCCTATTCCCATTCCCATTCCCATTCAGTTTCACTTTCTAATAATAATCCTCGAATACGCAACGGAACCGTATATATCTCGTTACCCTCTGATTGGCAGGTTTGTACCTAAGGCGGATTAATGCAGCTTTTTTTCTTTCTCATAAGTGTTTTGATTAGCATTGCCTAATTGAGGGAGAGCATTCATTAGACCCTCATTAATATCTTAGGTTAATGAGATTCGTTCCATATCGTCTGCTTAATTGCAACGAGTGGCGTTAGCGGTCGGGCGATTGCAAGGTAATTCTTGGAAGATCTCGTTAAATCTAATTACGGTTAATTATTGCTGTTTTGATTCATGTTGCTAATTGCGGGGGCAGGGTAATGTACTCGTGCGAATCAAACTTGATTGATATGTACGATATACTTTTTTAATCTGGTTCAGAGGAGGTTGTTTACAGACATATTCTGGTTTCTAAAGGGGATGAGATTCCAAAATTACGATTTGCAAATTGTATTTTATAAAATGTTAGTGTACTGGACCCCCGTCAAAAATTATTTCTTATTATTTAGAGATATACACATAAATTCATCCTTTTTACAGGCTCCCCCTTTTCTAAGTACAACACGGCAGTTTTGGTTTTCTAGTGTACCTCTTTGGGTACCCCCTCTCTCACGTTTTAAAAGTATTCCATTTAAAATGTAATGTGTTGCTCAAAATTGTGTAATTGGTACGAGATAAAAGTTCGATGCATAAACATTCCATTGATAGCCTACACTGCTTCTCTTGACCTAAGCAGCGGAATACCTGAAAGTTGACGACGACTCTGTTGGTTTGAAACAAAATACTAGCGCTAATTATAGTATAGAATTATGATGATCAACATTTTACCATAAGAGTAATTTAAGATTGATTATGTGCTCTCTTAACTAAGTACAAGAGGTGTAGGGCTGGCAACCTCATCCCCCAAAAACTTGCTGTTACATCAATTGGAAAATGAAGTATGGTCCAAGTCAAATACGCTCATAATATATATACCTATATATATATATATATATATATATATATATATATATATATATATATATATATATATATATATATATATATATATATATACATTATGTATATATATATACACGTATATATATGTGTGTATATGTATATACATATATATATATATGTATATATATAATTTATATATATATATATATATATATATATATATATATATATATATTAATTTATATATATATATATATATATATATATATATATATATATATATATAATTTATATTTATATATACTGCATATATTTTTTATCATCATTAGTGGAAATTCCACCGTCCAATTAAGCTGAAACACCATTATGAAATATGACAATCAAATTTTTTCCCCGGATATTACAACGCCGCTTATTCGTCATTATCATTTGAAATCGAGTGAATGAAATAATTAACTTGGATTTATTATTCGATAGAACAATTAAACGAAACAAAGGACCCTGATGGGGTAGGCCTACTTTTGGTTAGTGGGGTCGGGTTGTTGGTTACCAACTATAATGTAGGCGGTATAGAAGTGTCCTTACAGCAGATCCTACTACTAAGCTATCCAACCTCTCACACTTCATCCTTTAGAAGTTTTAAGGGTAGCTCATGAATGGCAGAGGCAAGGGACAATGCCTTAGAGACTGACCATATATACATATGATCAATCGCACAAGCCTCCTCTCCACCGAAGCTAGAACCAGGGAGGACCAGGCAATGTCTGCTGATGGCTCAGCAGGTAGGCCTTTAAGCGCCCCCAAACCCTCCATCACTAGCTTATAAGGATGGGTAGGTCGTAGACAGTACAAGAAGCTGTAGAGCTTGAGCGGGTCTCGAACCCCAGTCCAGCAAATCGTCATGCAGGTACGTTTCCAAAAGACTCCCACCACCCTTTAGTTTTCCTCCCAGTGAAGGAACCCCCCCCCCCCCCATACCATCCCCTAAAGTCAAGAAATGTAACTGCGGTCTGTTGCAATAACAATAAAAGCGGAAAAAGAGGGAATTTTTAACTAAGCCTCTGGCGGCAGATGGCTGGAATATCCGGTTTTGGAAATAACTTTGGCTTCAAAGTTGTACTAAGAAGGGATTCAACTCTTAAAGTTTTATACCAAGAAGCTGACTGAGGTATTTTTTTTTTCTTTGCCAGAGCGCGGAAAGTGATGTGACCCTTTTGAAATCAACGGGATAAAAATGGAACTCACTCTCTCTCTCTCTCTCTCTCTCTCTCTCTCTCTCTCTCTCTCTCTCTCTCTCTCTCCTAGTATGCGGATGCATTTTTAATTCATATTACTAATTGTACGTGAGCATGTTTATTCTAAAGCTCCAAGAATTTTGATACCAGAAGTCAACTGTTAAAATTTCATATCTATATACACACAACAGATTTTTTTTTTTAATATGGATAGTTTTATTTATATTTTAATGGTGTGGCCTCGCTGTAAGTAATGAAGACAGGGATGTATATAACGTAAAGTCTCGAATCTCGGATTTTGAGTTCTCTTGCTTTGAGGGTACATTCGGGCACACTATTCTATCTCATTTCTCTTTCTCTTGTTTTGTTAAAGTTTTTACAGTTTATATAGGAAATATTTATTTAAATGTTGTTACTGTTCTTAAAATATTTTATTTTTCCTTGTTTCCTTTCCTCACTGGGCTACTTTCCCTGTTAGTGCCTCTGGGCTTATAGCATCGTGCTTTTCCAACTAGGGTTGTAGCTTAGCAAGTAATAATAATATTGCTATTATTATTATTACCTCTGCCAAGGAGGTTATGTTTTCGAGTCGGTTTTTTTATTTATTTATTTATTTGTCTCTGTCTCTGTGGAAAGGATTTCGTTCAAACTACTCAATGAACTCATTACGAAATTTTCACCACAGTTAGATCTTAGGTCATAGTAGACCCCATTAAATTTTGGAGATGATCCGGATTTGAGATCTTAGGTCATAGTAGACCCCATTAAATTTTGGAGATGATCCGGATTTGCCATTTAATAACATCAAAATAAATTGACGAAATTTCCACCACAGATCTTAGCCCATGGACGACTCCAGTAACCTTTGGCGGAGATCAGAAAATTTCGATTGCGCTTATTATTATTATTATTATTATTATTATTGTTGTAGTAGTGTAGTAGTAGTAGTAGTAGTAGTAGTAGTAGTAGTAGTAGTAGTAGTGCCCTTATACTGTACAGAATTGTGTCTGTATAAAACAGTGTCAGCGGTCAAGTCCTAAGTCAAGGCGAATGCTGTTTCTATACACCAAATAAGTATGAAAATTAGTTCTTACTAAACAGAAATACGGTCGCTCAAGTTTTTTTTTAGCAGTATCCGTTGATGATTATCCCAATAAAAAACCAGCAAAAGACAAGGGTAATATTCTTGATTTTATTTTTAGTAAATTAATAAAAGCACTTTTATAAATTAAAGTTCTCTTCATAAATGCCCAAGTATTAGCTGTCAGTCCGAAAGCTTAACATGTTATGTTAAGAGTGGCAAAAGAAGTCTTGTAATGAAACGTAATGAGAGAAATTACTGGTAAATTGCTGGCAAATGACCCAAAATTATAAGTGGTTGAATGCACCCAGAAAAGCGCTTGAACACATTTGTTGGTGTGCTTTTGTACATGTGCTACACTTAATTGAGGTAATTTTACTAATTACATAGTAATAGTATCATATGGAGTTTATTGAAATTAGTATCTCCTTTGCTAGATTAATCATAGAAGGAAAATTATCTTGTATTTCACTAATTATCCAAATTTTTTTCCGAATTTTCATGAAATACTCGAATGAGGAATTACAAGTTAAATCAGTCTTAATAGTTATTTTCTTTAGATTTTTCAGATTTACTTTTCGTTTATCCATAGACTTTTAGATTTGGTACCTTATAGGAAGCGCCCCTGCCTGGCGATCTGCTGGACTGGGGTTCAAGTTCGATAGTTTCTCGTAGTGTCTGCAACTGGGTGGGGATGATTTGGGTAGCGTACAGCCCTACGCGCTGAATCATCAGCAGCCATTAACCTGGTCCTCCTTGGGTTATAGTGGGCCTTGGGCGCTGATCATATATAAATATAGTTATTGTGACACTACCACTATAGTCCATTTCTTTTATCGAGGCAGATTTGCACCGACTCGCAGCGGTGCCCTTTTAGCTCGGAAAATTTTCCTGATCGCTGATTGGTTAGAATTATCTCGTCCAACCAATCAGAGATCAGGAAACTTTTCCGAGCTAAAAGGGCACCGCTGCGAGTCGGTGCAAATCTGCATCGCTAAAAGAAATTGACTATATAGAGTTATGGCGTCCTTTGACTGGCTAGGCAGTATTACATTGGATCCCTCTCTCTGGTTACGGCTCCTTTTTTTCTTTGCCTACACATACACCGAATAGTCTGGCCTATTCTTTCCACATTCTCCTCTGTTCTCATACACCTGACAACATTGAGATTATCAAACAATTCTTCTTCGCTCAAGGGGGTAACTACAGCAATGTTCAGCAGCTACTTTCCTCTTTGTAAAGATAGAAGAGTTTCTTTAGCTGTGTCAAGCGGCTCTTCTAGGAGAAGGACACTCCAAAATCGAACCATTGTTCTCTCGTCTTGGGTAGTGCCATAGCCTCTGTACCATGGCCTTCTACTGTCTTGGGATAGAGTTCTCTTGCTTGAGGGTACACTCAAGCACATTATTCTATCTTATTTCTCTTCCTCTAGTCATTTTGAAGTTTCTATGGTTTATATATAGTAGATTTATTTTAATATTATTATCCTTAAACTTCTCTCGTAGTATATTTCCTTGTTTTCATTCCTCGCTGAGTTATTTTACCTGTTTGAGCCCTTGGGCTTATAGCATCCTGTTTTTCTAACTAGGGTTGTAGCTTGGCAAG
>NC_090744.1:29540363-29550363 GCF_036898095.1 Palaemon carinicauda
TCCATCAGTCCGACTTCACACCGTTCGACTTCATCGGCGGCTCTCAAAACGCCACCGATAATAGGACAGCTTCGCATCCACCTTCCGAGGATTGAATCCAGCGAGGCAGGTGCAACACCACAGTCTTCTGGGAAGCGCGGTGCCTCTGGGAGGAACCGCGAAAACCATCTGTAGACAAAGGAATCTTGCAAAGTCCTCAGCTGTCCCCCGAGTTCTTTAATAGGAATTTCGCAGGCAGCCTTCCGCGCTTGTATCGCCGAAGCTGCTGCGTTCATCAGGTGGAGTCCTCCTCCAAAAAGGGCTCCGGTTACACACACCAACACGCTCACGATAAATGCTTTTAATACTGCCATATTAAACTCATGCAGATCGAGAGACCAGAATTAGCTATATTTTGAAAAAATAGAAAACTCTGAAGACACTCCAGAATCCGCTCTGGTTTCTGGAGACAGTTGGAACTTGTCTTCAAGAGTACGGGAAAATTGTCTTCAAAGCCAAAGATTTTTTCGTAGAATGTGTGTTTGTATGTGTATGTGCGTGTGTGTGCGCGCGTGCGTGCGTGTGTGTATGTGACGATCTTCAAGAGATTCAAGAGATTTGTAAATAATTTTTTTATTATTATTATTATTATTATTATAAATTTTTGTTATTATTATTATTATTATTATTATTATTATTATTGTTAGTATTGTTATTATTATTATCATAATCATTATCATCATTATCATCATCATCATTATCATCATCATTATCATTATTGCTAATTTTTTATTATTATTATTATTATTATTATTATTATTATTATTATTATTATTATTATTTTTTCTTCTATTATTATTATTATTATTATTATTATTATTATTATTATTATTATTATTATCATAATCATTATCATCATCATCATTATCATCATCATCATTATCATTATTGCTACCATTAGAAAAAAAAACAAGAAGTGAATCACACTCGTTACTTCAAAAAGTTTTTAAAGCACTTTTTATCATTTATCAACACAGCTCAGATAAAAGAAACTTCTAAGAAGTACACTTCATGAAATATAGTTATTCTTTTGATACTTTCTAATGTACCAATTTGAGACGAAACCTTTTCGTATCATTTATATTTTTTCTGGTTTATTTATTTTGCTGGCATGTATTTGTTTTTTGTTTATTTATTAACTGTCAAGTATTTTTTTTTACTGATTATCCGTCATAAGGCACTAGAAGAGTTGGAAGACCCAGGCCTACATGGCTGAGGACTATGAAGCGTGAAGTAGGAGATGATGAATGGAGAAGTATTGCATTCAAAGCTCAAGATAGAGACGACTGGCGAAATCTATTCGAGGCCCTTTGAGTCAATAGGCGTTGGAGGACTTTTTATATATATATATATATATATATATATATATATATATATATATATATATATATATATATATTATATATTTATATATATATATATATATATATATATATATATATACCTGTATATATATACACATAAAATTATATATACACTGTATATTAGTGCATCCGAACTGTCAAAAATGCTGAGGTCAAAAATTTAAACAACAAATATAATAATAATAATAATTATTATTATTATTGTTATTATTATTATTATGATTATCATCATCATCATTAGCTGAGTTATAGCCCTAGCTGGAAAAGCAGGATGCTATAAGCCCAAGGACTCCAAAAGGGAAACATAGCCCCGTGAGGAAAGGAGACAAAGAAATAAACTTCATTAAAATATATGAATTAAATACGTTTATAGCAAACTTGTAACTTCACAGAAACAATGTAAAGAACCACTTCTATTTCTTATATATTTCTTCTATTCCATCTTCTATTCCTTCTATAAAGGAAGAGTCCTTGACATCAAATATACCTCATAAATTATTCCAACCCCCTTCTAGGGTCAGAGCCCATTTCGATCGATGGCTTATGCCTCTGAAACACGACATAGAAATGGGATTAAATTATTCAACGTTGCTATCATGATTACAGACACACGCACGCACGTACATAGTACTTTCGCGTCTCTAGCGAGGGGTGACTGGTACATTTGGTTACGGGATGGGGCTGCAGGACTCACGCCTAGTCCATTGACGTGTCTGGCCTCTTTATAACCCATTGCTGTGTGAACTAGTGTTCCAGGGCCTGTTTGAAAGTCATAGATAAGTTTTAATCATTGCCATTTTAGCTGTAAGATAATTATGTATTTTGTTGTATATGAATTATATCTATTTGTTAGATATTTACAACAATAACAAAAATAACAATAACGACAATCTCCCCTGTATAACAAAGCATATGTCTAGCTGTATATGTATCTATCTATCTATATATATATATATATATATATATATATATATATATATATATATATATATATATATTATATATAATATTATATATATGTGTGTGTGTGTGTGTTCTTCCGGTCACGCTGAGCAGCATTGCCAGACATATACCTACAGTCTCTCCATGTCCCTCTGGTAGAGAGAGAGAGAGAGAGAGAGGGGGGGGGGGTACTCGGAATTTACAACTGTCGTATTGTAGTTAGGAAAGGGGGAGGAGGGCAGGAAGGGTTGAATATGTGTGTGCTTATCTATCTATATTTTTAGCCTTCATTTTTGACAAGTAATAATAATAATAATAATAATAATAATAATAATAATAATAATAATAGTAATAATAATAACAACAACAACAACGTCACAATTCGTAACTTCAAAATCTCGCTTTACACTTTCCCTTGAAAGAGAAGAAGAAGAAGAAGCAGCAGCAGCACGTCAATTAGGGAAGAGTCAATACACGCGCGTGCACGGAGCTTACGTGCGTGCATTGATAAATGAGTTGACGTGCATTAAAGCTCTGTATCTCTCCGTTCGTACCTTTGGGAAGGCAAATGTCTCTGAGGTGATAACCCACACACACACACACACATACATTTATATATATATATATATATATATATATATATATATATATATATATATATATATATATATATATATATATATAATGTTACAGGCAAACTGTGTACCCAGGCATTTCACGAAATGCCTAAATATTTTAGGCATTTCGTGAAGTGACTGATTCACTTAGGGATTTCGTGAAATGACTAAAATTTCCAGGCATTACGCGAAATGACTGGTTTTATAGTACATGGATTTCGCGAAATGCCTGGTTCATAAGAATTTTAGGGCAATAGTGTATATTTTCTCGTATGTTGTATATGCTTAGGGCATTTTAGTAGCAATGTGTTTTTTTTTTTTTTTTTTTTTTTTTTTTTCTTTTTTTTGCAAGGGCAGGATTTTAAGTTAAATAGTATATATTTGCAGGTATATTGTATATTTCTAGGGTATTTTAGTAGCAACAATTCTGTAACAACATATTTTTTAAAACCATATATTGTTTCTTCTTTCATTAAATGTACAATTAGACAGAGATACTTGCTGTTCTTTGTTGATTTCCTCAACAATCGTTTAGGGTATAAGTTGAATTTAGACCTTGTGAATTTAGTCCTTAGTATCACCGCCTTTACCCCAGTAGTGTTTAAGTTATTTTCACGTCCTTCCATGTTGATTCCTAGAATATTTCTTGGATCCTCCCTTCCCCTGTCAACCTATGGAGCTGGCATAGTGACATTGTCCCCTATTTCCCCGGCTTTTAAGTCGATCCTACTACATTTGACCATACGTTCTGCCTGGCACACTTGACCCTTTCTGGTCCTCTTGCAGTTCTTGGAAATTTCTCGTTGTCTTGATGCAATATGCGGTGCTGAACTAAGTGGGCCTGGGTTGGCTGGGTGGTGATGATGACTGGCTCACAGACCTCGAGTGGCTCGTCAGTTGGATCAGTAAGAGGCTGGGCTCCTAGTGCTGCAAGATCATCTTCTGTCTCTAAGCGGTCAATGACCTCCTGAAGCAAGCTAGTGGAAGAAAGTCCATCTTTTGGATTCTCTACAAGCAAAGTAGCATAGGGGTTACTCTTAATGCCTGAATGGCATGATGAGTTGTTCTGGTTCTGAACAAAACGAAGGCCTAAGGAACAAACTCGGGTGTTGTTGCCAGAAAGCCAAGCAGCCAGCATGTCTTTGATGTTTAAGTTGGCTTGTTCGACTGAACCTTGAGTCTGTGCCTCTCTAGGGGCTTGCCATGCACAAGATGCGGCCAAAGATCCTTCATCTCTCGAACCACCTAGGCAGTGAACTCAGATCCATTATCTGATTGTAGGATGCATGGATCACCAATCAATAAGAATATATCCAAACGCTGAAAAGCAACCTCAGCTACTCTCTTGGATGTGAGTGGGCGCAGGATGACAAACTTGGTCAGATGGCACTGGTACACCATAATCCACTTGTGGTGGGCTTGTGGAGATGACTACATGTCAATTAAATTGACTTGGAAGCGAGAATTGAAATCTTAAGTAAGTATGGGGCGAACCACAACTCACTTTGTCTTGGTTCTTTTTGTCTTTTCTTGGCAGGTAATGCAGTAGGACTTGAACAGGTCGACAACCTCCCTTGTGATGTTTGCATATTTAGAGTATGATATTAGTTTAAGTTGATTTTACATTCCAAATATTCTCAAACTATTATCTAAAACTGCTTATATTGATCAGGGTACTTACTTGTTGAATTGCCTGCTCATACGGTTAAAAGAAATCAAAATGAGGGAATTACCTGCTCACGTACTTGAAAGAAATCAAAGAAAAGGGTCATTTCAAACAAAACTGAATTAACTTCTCATAAATTAATACTAATTATAACATAAATATTCAAAACCAAATTTCAGTGTATAAGAATCTGTGTCAACACCAATATATACTTAAAACAACATATAAGTGATGTTTGTGAACAAATACCAGAATTACAGAGTTTGCCTGAATTCTTTTAGGCAAAGTGTGTAATAAGAACTACTAAATTTCAGTCATATCGCGTAATCCCCCCAAGTGAATCAGTCATTTCACGAAATAGCTAAATTTTTTTAGGTATTTCGTGAAATGCCTGGTTACACAGTTTGCCTGTAACACACACACACACACACACACAAACACACACACACACACACACATATATATATATATATATATATATATATATATATATATATATATATATATATATATATATAGTATATATGTATTTTTGTTTATACGCGCACACGGACATGTGTATATATATATATATATATATATATATATATATATATATATATATATATATATATATATAAAGTAGGTTGTAGGTTGGCCAGGGCACCAGCCACCCGTTTATATATTACCACTAAAGAGTTATTTGGTCCTTTGATTGGCCTGACGGTACTACATTGGATCCCTCTCTCTGGTTACGACTCCTTTTGTCTAAACCTACACATACACCGAATAGTCTGGCATATTCTTACCACATTCTCCTCTGTCCTTGTACACCTGACAACACTGAGATTACCAGACAATTCTTCTCTCTAGGGATCAACTACTGCAATGTAATTGTTTAGTGGCTACTTTCCTCTTGGTAAGCAGCTCTTCTAGGAGAAGAACACTCGAAAGGCAAACCATTGTTCTCTGGTCTTGGGTAGTGCCATAGCCTCTGTGTCCTCGAATGTTGTTCTATCTTATTTCTCTTCCCCTTTTTTTTAAGTTTTTATAATTTGTATGTGAATGATCTACTTTAATGTAGTTACTGTACTTGAAATATATTAATTGTTTTATTCTTTTCATGTAGTTTATTTATTTCCTTGCTTCGTTTCCTCACTGGGCTAATATCCTCAGTTGAAGCCGTTGGGCTAATAGCATCTTGCTTTCCCAACAAGGTTATAGCCTATCTTATAATATAATATAATATATATTCATACATTATATATATATATATATATATATATATATATATATATATATATATATATATATATATATATATGTGTGTGTGTGTGTGTGTGTGTGTGTGTGTGTGTGTGTGTTTATCTATCTATCTATCTATCTATATATATATATATATATATATATATATATATATATATATATATATATATATATATATTATACATATTGCATGTGTGGTTATCCTTTTCTTTGCAAAAGGGTCATCTTTTGAAAGTAAATCATTTGGATATAATATGCAAGAACTCTAGTCCCCTCCTCCTCTTCCCTCCCCTTTCAATATGGTGTTAGCCCCTTCAAGACCGTGATGGCATCCTGGGTCCATCGAGCCCTGTACCCTGTCATTAAAGATCGGAAAAGAAAATTGGCAAAAGTGTTTCGAGTTACGGGGAGAATGGGAAAGGAAAATTGTTCATAATTCAGGAAGTAAAATTGATGCAAGTGTTTGTTTTAAGATTTCGACGAAAGTAAAAAAAAGGTACAAATTTAATGTTTGTGGAGACTTTTCCACATTAGTATAGAAGGAAACTAAGCTTGGAGGATCGGAGTGAAAGTGTGCAAGATTTATGATGAAAATGAAAGGAAAGTTATTAGCAGCTTGGAAAACTCTTGCTTTTTGCCATGAGCCTTATTCAAGTTTTCATAAAGGAAAAAAACGCGAGGGAAAACTTTCGGAAGCATTAAAAGAAGATTTTGATTAAAATTGCATAGCTTCACAATAATTAAAAAAAAACTTGCCTGATGATCTGCTAGACTGCGGTTCGAGGCTCGCTCAAGCTAGGTCGTTTCTTGTAGTGTCTGCAACCTCACTATCCCTGTGATTTAAGTATGGGTAGTATTAGGGAGTATATAGGTCTACATGCTGAGTCATCAGCATCCATTGCCTGGCCCTCCGTGTTCCTAGTTTTGGCGGAGACGGACCTTTAGCGCTGATTATATGTATATATGGTCAGTCTCTAGGGCATCGTCCTGCTAGGGCGTTGTCACTGTCCCTTGACTTGGCCATTTGTAAGCGACCTTTATATCTTTAAATGATTATTGTTCTCGTTCTATATTATATATATGTATGTATATATATATATATATATATATATATATATATATATATATATATATATATATATATATATATATATATATATATATATATGGTTTCTTGAAGCAACCTTATTTTTAGCTCACCCAAGTGCTGGAGTTGTTTGATGCAATTACAGTATGTAAATAAAGCCTTATATAAGATGAGTACCATTATGCCCCATGTGCTTATCACTAATTCACGTGTTTTTGTTGAGATAAGTTCGGGGACAAAATTTATGTTAATACTTGGTATGGTCTGGATGCAGTGATGAGGTTTCAGGTAGGTACTCTTTGTTATTAGAATATAAGTGCAGGTTTATAATGCATTTTATGTTCTATTTTTATATGCTTTTTGGTGCTCTCTCTCTCTCTCTCTCTCTCTCTCTCTCTCTCTCTCTCTCTCTCTCTCTCTCTCTCTCTCTCTCTCTCTCTCCCTACATACTTATACGAAGACAGTGGGACAGTTTGCAAGACTTTTGCTTATTGTGTAAGAAATGAGTTTTTGTCATGATTTATATTTATAATAATAATAGCAAGATTGTTGATGATAGCAAGAGGCATTAATTGGATAATAATTGATTGGCATGGTAGATTTTTGATAGATGTTAAACTGGTTGCTTTATTGTTTGACCTATGCTCTTCATCTTGAAACTTTTAACTTTGTCCACTTATTCAGGAAAATGTCTTGCTGGGCCTTCTAGAGGTCAATCTAACCCTAAAATATTTATTCAGTATAAACTTGAGCTGATATATCAACAGCTCTGGTGAGTGTAAATCGAAAGAACTGTAGAGCGTAGCTTTCGAAAAGGCAGAGTATCCTTTTAGAAAGTGTATTAGATTTTATATATAACTAGTATACGCGACCCGTCAACAATGGCGGCTAAATATTTATATAAATATATACGCACGCAGACAGATTCATCCCTTCTCACCCTATCCCCCCTTTCCTAACTACAGCCCTCTGGTTCGGCAATTTGTGGGAGATTGTGGTTTCCGAGTGTTTCTCTCAACGTACCCCTTTGCGCCAGGGTATGACAACTCCTCTACCCCTTACCCAAAGGATGTTGAGAGGTGGAGTAGTCATACGTTTGTCTATGCCATTTAACGTGACAGGAAAGAAATATATGTATATCTATACTAATTTTTTTTAATGAGGCGCATTTGCACTGACTCGCAGCAGTGCCCTTCTAGCTCGGAAAAGTTTCCTGCTCTCTGATTGGTTAGAATTATCTTTGCCAACCAATCAGCGATCAGGAAATTTTTCCGAGATAAAAGGGCACCCTTGCAAATCGGTGCAAATCTGCCTCACTAAAAAGTATTGACTATAGACACTTGCTCTTTATTACATACGAAGGATAAGGATTAAGGCCCATTAATCTCGTGATTGCTTTTAAGCAAAAGTTTAAAGAGCGCTCTTGAGTTGATATAAGATTATACTTGAATCATAAAAATCAGCAACTATCCATTAAAGGCTTGAGATTACGTTTAAGCCTGAAATAGCGTCTGGTATAGAGTTGGGTAGATTAAATCCGTTAAGAACAAATATCCGGCAAGGTTCGTGAGACGAGTTCAATTTACCTGTTAGGAAGGTGATTTACTATTTTTGTCACTTTGTCACCTGGGCAAAGTAATTAATGTTCCGTGTTTACCTATAAGGCATGCGAATGGTGTTGATCGCTCTTGTTAAAAAAGGAACTTCATTTTCCTGTATGGTATATACAGTATTAATTACAACCTGAATATATCGATTGTATATAATTAATATGTTTATGGCGGTAGTTGTTGAACAAGTATACTTTATTTTGATCGGAAATAAAAAAAAAAAAAACAATCTGGTTGATCTACTGTAGAGAAGGTTAGAGCGAAACATTGAAGTTTAAGATTATATTTAGTACTAGTGTATGCGACCCGTCAACATGACGGCTAAATATTTAGATAGATATGCACACACACGCACCCCCTCTCACCAATGTATGAATACTTCCTCCCCCCCCCCATACCTGCGTGTCCGGGGGAGACCGAGTAGTTATACGTGTGGCAATGCTGATGAGCGTGATCGGATATATATATATATATATATATATATATATATATATATATATATATATATATATATATGTATGTATATAGCCAGACTCTCTCATAATTATATAGGGTATGTCTGGGGTATGTAAGGTATTTTGAAGAAGTGGTATTCCGGCGTGGACTGTATCAAGGATGACCTTTGATCTAATTCTAAGGGATTAACCGGTGATGAGGTGTGGGACAGAGGTAGCTGGAGAAAGATGGCCAGAAACATCGACCCCACATAGAAGTGATAAAAGATGTAGACGAAGAAGAAGAAGAAGAAGAAGGTATTCCGTCGTTCACTTTGTAACGTGATGTTGTAACTGTCCCAAAGTAGATCGAGAATATTAATGTCAGGACCAAAGGCAATATAAGCGAAAGAAGCCTTCTAAGATTAATGCTCAATAATTCTGCAAATTCAGACCTTTACCCATGGCTGTGGGTTGATGTTTTTTTATTAGGTTTCATCTCTCTCTCTCTCTCTCTCTCTCTCTCTCTCTCTCTCTCTCTCTCTCTCTCTCTCTCTCTCTCTCTCTCTACTTTTATGGTGTTGATATACTGGAAAGTAAATGCAGAAAGAAACTATTGAACCATTGCACCTAAGAATAAAAAATGCAGGTGGATAGGTACTGTTGGATACGTGAAGGTAAACCTGAGTAAATTAAGTAAATATTCGTTGAATGTGGAAGCTAGAGGAGAGGCAGAGCTGAGTAATGCAAGACTCGAATTTGTTTATGCAAGACTGAAGATGATTATGGATGTAAGAAAAGATGATTAAGAGGTTGATGGAAGTTAAGACACCAGGAGTACATGGGAATACAAGTGAGATGCTGCCGGATGCTGGTGATAGTTTGATTGTCTGATACAAAGAGTTTATTATTATTATTATTATTATTATTATTATTATTATTATTATTATTATTATTATTATTATTATTATTATTATTATTATTACTACTTGTTAA
>NC_090744.1:29555363-29570363 GCF_036898095.1 Palaemon carinicauda
TTGCGAGTCTATCGTTTTGTGAAGCTACAAGGAAAAGCCTCGAGTTATTCGTGCTGAGAGAGAGAGAGAGAGAGAGAGAGAGAGAGAGAGAGAGAGAGAGAGAGAGAGAGAGAGAGAGAGAGAGATTCTCATTTTACCATTGATAAATAAACACAAGCCCGTTAGTGTAGGTTTATGTCAATATTATTATTATTGAAGACCGAGGGCTATCACTTTCTTTTATACCTAAGATTGATACCGTTTTTTTTTTTTTTTTTTTTTTTGGTGGATTTAACCCTGATATGAATATGGTTGACATCTTTTATCTTCATGTGGATGTTAAGTAAGAAATTAAAATGAATTGTATGTTCACACACATATGTGTGTATATATATATATATATATATATATATATATATATATATATATATATATATATATATATATATATATATATATATATATATATTGCGTACAAATTACAGGAAAACGTGATGCTCAGATGCAAAATAACCACAGGGAAAATGAACTTGAGAGTATAAAATTAAATCCTGACTAAGGGAAGAAGTATCACGAAACTAGTCAGGATTTATTCTTATAATGTGGTTATTTTGCATATAGCTGCCCATACTAGGTTGATTTGCTGTGAACGATGAATCGAATATCACCCGCCATCACCAATCCGCAGTGGCTAGCCTGTTGATGAAAACTGGTCAAATCTCAGACGTGAATTTTGTCCTGCAGTGAAGTAGAAATGGCTGCATTTGTTGTTTTATATATATATATATATATATATATATATATATATATATATATATATATATATATATATATATATATATATATATATATATATATATATTGAAACCTACCTGGGAAACAGTATAATTATCAATGGCGTCTCTACAAGACTGTCTGCAAGGAACAAGGTTAAAGTTATCGTCAAAGGAGGCCTCGCTTAACAAACTTGCGATTACGATGATGTCTCGACTCTCTCTTACATAACGTCATTGCTTATGATATATTACAATATCGAACATATCATTAGGCTAGATTTTTTTTTCATGTATTTGCGAAAATGCCTCAAGTATTCTTGGTCGCGATCCGGATCCAGTAATGACCATCGTTTTTAGCGTACACGGATTTGATGAATTACAACCCACGAAAAGTGACCGATTTTTAGCCATCTTTTCTGTAAGGAAATATAAGACGTTTTAGGGACATTCTAGGGGATAAAATAAGACGTTTTAATGACAAGTTAGGGGGAAAGTACAACGTTTTGGAGACAAGTTAAGGAAAAATAATTTTTTTAATGCCAAGTCAGGGGAAAAATTAGACGGGTTAAGGACAATTAAGGGGGGAAATAAGACGTTTTGGAGAAAAATTAGGGGAAAAATAAGACTTTTAGTGTCAAGTTAAGGAAAAAATAAGAAGCCTCAGGGACATTAAGGTCAAATAAGACTGTGTGGTACATGTTAGGGAAAAAATAAGACGTTTTAGGGACACGTTAGTGGAAAAAATCAGCTATTTTAGTGACAGGTTAGGGAAAAAATAAGACGTTTTAGGGACATTAGTTGAAAAAATAAGCTATTTTAGGGATATTAGTGGAAAAAATAAGCTATTTTAGTGACATGTTATGAAAAAAAATAAGATGTTTTAATTTAGTGCCACATTAGGGAAAAAAACAAGATATTTTAGGGAGAGCTTAAAAGGAAAAAGAAAAACTAATCCATTAGAGTAACCCATCAGTTCCTATTGGGTGTTTTTGACATCTCTAAGATTTATTGTTCGTTTAATAATAGTGTTTGTGTTCCAATAGATTATCTGGAAATCGGGAAGTGTTGTTCAAGTGTTTTGGTGCGTCTTCGACCGACGTAGGGATTAGAGTGCTGAGTTGATCTCAAACACTCGTTTGGAGTTATACTTTACCTCTGGAAATCTACAGACAACACATATATGTGTATATACAGAATATATAAGCTGTATATATATATATATATATATATATATATATATATATATATATATATATATATATATATATATATATATATATATATATATATATATATATATATATATATATATATATATATATATATATATAAAGTAACCCACAATGTATGAAAAATAGAAGTTTATTTAGCTTTCGAAGGGACCATCTCCCTTCCTCTTCAGAATACAAAATTTTGTATTCTGAAGAGGAAGGGAGATGGTCCCTTCGAAAGCTAAATAAACTTCTATTTTTCATACATTGTGGGTTATTTTATTTATCATAAATACACGGAAAATTTTGTATTTTAATGTATATATATATATATATATATATATATATATATATATATATATATATACACAAATATATATGCACAAATATGTATGCAAAAGAACCACGGGGAAAATGAAAATAGGAAATGTAAGATTAAGTCCTGACCATTTTCGTGATACTTCTTCAGAGGACTGATCAGGACTTAATCTTACATTTCCTATTTTCATTTTCCCCGTGGTTCTTTCGCATGTGAGCATCACGTTTCCATGGGATTTTTACGTGTATATTATATATATATATATATATATATATATATATATATATATATATATATATATATATATATATATATGCATATGTATACGTGTGTGTACACGTACATATACGCTGTATGCATTTGAATGCAAATATATAATTTTTTTTCGAGTTTGCCGGACAAGTTCATAGGACTCATGCTAGATTTTGTTGATACACACACACACACACACACACACACACACACACACACATATATATATATATATATATATATATATATATATAAGTATATTTATATTATTTGTATATATATGTGTATATATATATATATATATATATATATATATATATATATATATATATATATATATATATATATATATATATATAGACACACACTAGTGTACGCGATCCGTCGAAAATGACAGCTAAATTTTATGATATATATGCACACACTAGGATATGACTATTACCTCTCCTCCTACCTGAGGGACAGGGAGAGCTAGGCGTGAACAGAAAAAAATATATATATATATATATATATATATATATATATATATATATATATATATATATATATATATATATATATATATTTAAATATATATGCGTGTGTGGTTGTGTATTTATATATAGATTGATAGATAGATAGATAGATGCCCAGACACTCGTTCGTTATTATATAGGGAAGATATGTACTGTATGTGTATGTCGATTTTATATAATAGATTAGTTTGCTTTGCACGTCTTTGGATTTTTCCTCATTTATTTATTTATTTATTTAGTCGAAAGTGACGATAGAAAATTTTACATTAAACGAAAATGTAAAACAGTAGTTTGTACCAACCGTGTGTCACATGATCTTACATAGTTCATTTTGTGTATATATTATGCTTGTATCTTCGCTCTTACCTCGCACTAAAAGGAGCCTGAATAAACATGTCTGTTTTTCTCACCGGTAACAGTGTCGATTTTGAACGTGAAATTTCTTGTTGCCTTGAGCTTTTGTATATAAAGGAGAGCGTTCTATAATAAACTCACTTTCATCCTGTCTTTGAGTCACAACCTTCTCTCGGCCCTTCAAATTTAATTTGATGAGGGAGGCGGTTTCCTTAAATCTATAATTATTTGGTTTGCATTTTATCAGGGCTTTAATTACCTTTCATTGGTATCATTGAAGAATACAGGTGTTGCATATAGGAAAATTAAAACAGTATTATACTTTCGTGCATACTTATTGATGAAAAAGATAGGATTTGCCATGATATATAAATATAAATATTAAAACTGAATTATTTATAGAAATAAATTAAAATATATGTATGTATACACACACACACACACACACACACACACATATATATATATATATATATATATATATATATATATATGTGTGTGTGTGTGTGTGTGTATGGATATATATATATGTGAATGTGTTTCTGTGTGTGTGTTTGTATAGTTTATATACTTCATATACTGTAACAATCAAAGCATTCTCCCGTGTCATCTTTTGTAATTATGAACACACGTTCACAATTTGTATACCTACCAATACCACTGAAGATAGAAAAAACTATATAAACTCTTCGTTTGATGATTTCTTCATCAAAGACTTCACTCGAGTTGTTTTTGGTGGCTGTATTTGTTGTATTTACGATTTAGTGAATAGGAATTGTTATGAAAAAATAAGAGTTCTGTAAATGCAGACTTATTTCAAATGAAGTTTTTTTTTTTTTTTTTTTTTTTTTTTTTTTTTTTTTTTTTTTTTTTTTTTTTTTGTGTATAGTATATTTAGAGAAGAATGAATATGCTGGAAGTTCGTGAGTCAATAAAACATCTAATTTTTAGTTTTAAGAAGTGCATTATAAAGTATTTTATAAGAAATTATATAAAAAAGAATTGTAAAAACATTCAATCTCTCACCTATTATGTGTCACTAAAATCGACTTATTATAAGTTGATGAAAATAATGTCGAAATATATAATGAAAACATAGCAAGTGTGGTCCTATTAAGTGTTTATTTTAAAGGCTTTAAAGGCCGCTCATGAATGGCAGTGGCAATGGACAGTGACATTGCCTGATCGAGCAGGCCAATGCCCTAGAGACTTACCATATACACATATGATCAGTGCCCAAGCCCCCTCTCCACCCAAGTTAGGACCAATGAGTGTCAGGCAACGGCTCCTGATGACTCAGCAGATAGATCTATAGGCTCCCCCAACCCTCGCATCCTTAGCTCACAAGGATGGTTAGGTTGCAGCGACCAAAGGAACTAACGAGTTTGAGCAGGACTCGAACCCCAGTCTGGCCACCAGTCAGGGACGTTACCGCATCGGCCACCACAACCCTAAACTGAATTAAAGGAAACAAGTAAAGGGTAAAGATGGTGTAAAAATCTCGGTCAGGTTTTTTCCTTCGAAAGTTTGCTGGGGGCAGATGATTGAGTACTTCATTATGAATAGGCCTTATGGGACCAGGCATGGGGAAATTGTTATTGACGGCGGCCGGAAACCCCATCTGTCTTAGCATAGTTTCATAATTATGCTAAGGGTGACATGTGTTTATAAATTTTTTGAATACATATTTATATTATACATTTTTATATGTAATTTCAGGCGATTTGATTTACAAGTTTTACTTAACCTAGCCATTGTCAGATTTACTTTCTTCATTCTTTCATTAAACTCAAATTCTAAAGATCTTGTATTAGAGATCATAGTTCCTAGATATTTAAATGATTCCACCTCATTAATTCTTTCTCCTTCCAATGATGTTTCCTCTTCCATTGCATATTCCGTTCTCATCATCTCCGTCATTCTTCTATTTATCTTGAGCCCAACCTCATGTGATATTTCATGCATTTTGTTAAGCGAGCTTTGCAAGGTCTGTGGTTTTCTGCAAATAAGAACAGGGTAATCAACATACTCTAGGTCAGCTAGTTTTCTGTTACTAATCCAGTCCAATCCTTCTCCACCATCTCCAACTGTTCTATGTATTACAAAATCCATGAGGAGGATAAACAACATAGATGACAACACATTCCTTTTGAGTACTTCACTGCTTACTGGAAATTCGTTTGATAGGACTCCACCTACATTAACTTTGCAATTGCTGTGCTCATGAACAAACTTAATCGAATTCACATATTTAAGAGGAACTCCACAATAACACAGGACTCTCTACACAATTGGCCCTTACACACTATCAAGGCTTTTTCATAGTCCATAAATTCCATCAAAATTGGATTTCTATATAATATACACATTGCTAAATTTGGTTAGTACAACTTCTACCCTTTCTGAATCACGCTTGTTCATCTCTCAGTTTTTCATAAATCTTTCTCTCTAGTCTCTTTAGAATGAACATACAATATATATATATATATATATATATATATATATATATATATTGTGTGTGTGTGTGATTTAAACGCATTTATAAAAAGTGTTTCATACGTTTGTTACAGTTTTTAGTATGAAATTTAATTGTTTTTCGGATTAAAATTTTATTTGTTCTCAACTTCTGTAATTTATTTATTTTCTTGTTTCGTTTCCTCACTGGGCTATTTTTCTGTATTGGGAACCTTGTGTTATAGGATACTACTTTTCCAACTAGGGTTGTAGCTTAGCTAATAATAATGATAGTAATATACAGCAAGGTGAATTCATATTGGGTTTCTGAGCCGATACAAAGCTAGTCATTCATTTGCCTCAACTGGGCTAATTCTTTATACAGTCCTATTTTTATAAGGACATGTTTTAAACATGACTGGATAGATAAACTTGTCATATTTATCGCCTTCAGGTGTCACTCCCCAAGTTATTCTTATATATGCTGTGAACGGGCGTGCGCTTTAGAGCCTCAAATTTTAGAGGTTAAGAAGGTTGTTTTACTAGTGAGAGGGTTTTTTTTTTTCTATTTCTTTGTATGGAGGAGCTATGTAGGCATTCCCCTTTAAATCCGCTGTTCCTGTTTTGATATAAGCGTTGAATCATGTACCTTGGAGTTTTAGTCCCCGCAAAGATTTCAGGCAAAGTCAGCCCCACCCCTTGAGGACGTCATAGTCAACCACGTTGTCTCCCACGTTAGCAGCGGTCACAATAGGTCCCTTCAAATTTCAAACTATGCTCATTTTTAATCATCGGAAGGGGATGTGTTGTGACCTATTTTAACGCGGGAGATAACATGATTGGCTATAACGTCATCAGGGGGTGGAGCTTATTTCGCCTGGAATCTCTGCGACGACTTTAGTAGAATGTGATTGGTGTCACTTATTTCTAATATCTAAATTTTTTTCGCCTTGTTGGGGTCATTACCATTCTAAATTAGTAAGTTTCGGTAATTGTTCTTGAAACCAACTTATGAATTTGCAATGAGGAGTTTTATGGATGTAACTTTTGGGGGCTATATGTTTCTTGAAGGTAATGAATTGATCAATGCTAATTAAGCAATTACTCAGGGTAATAGAGTTTCGGTACAAGGTCAAACACTAATAAAGCAATAAAAATAATCATTTAACAACTTGGTTAAACTGTGTAGTTACTTGGATTTATAACGATATTTCAAGGTTATCCATTCCGTATTTCTTTATTTGTTCTTGAACTTGGAATAATAGGTACTACCTTCTTTATGAATTTTTTTTCTTTTTTTTTTCTTTTTTTTTTCTTCAAAATATGCTCCAAGTCACTGCAATTTAGTTCCGTCTACTGCGAGGCTAAGGAATTCCAATCTTATGTTTTCAGTAGTTTTCACATCTTGCAAAATGGGTATGTATCACATTCTTCTTCCTCTGTTTTTTCCTTTTTATCCGTTTCTTTCGGTTCCTTCCAAACCAGGGGGTCCCAACCTTTTTATTCTGCACCCCTTTGGCATTTTTATAGATTAATTTGTTCCCTTAAAATTGAGGATGAAAATGAGAAACTATGACTGATATTGTGGTATAATTTCACTATTCAATCTAAAAGCAGACTACCTCGTGTATTGCGCAATACTGGTTATTCTCTTTGATCTATAGTACCCCCAGAAGAATAAAAATGTAGCACCGGGGGTACATGTACCCCAGGTTGGGAACCCCTGTTCTAAACCAATCACTCAGTTTTGTTTACTTTGCTCCAACTTCCTCTTCGTACAGCAGCTCATCCTTGCAGGTAATCCCTGCGAGTACCTATAGGTGTTATTTTATTTCCCGAATTATTTAATTTGCCTCTGAAGTTACAAAGCTTGACTTACGGAGCTCCGTCTCTCGTTATCTTTTCGCCATAAATAAAACGCTATACCTTCCACATGTTTAATGCTGCTTATAAATTAGGATTATTAAAGCCCATTTTCATGATTTACGACTTCATTCATAGAAGTAAACTGAGCGTATTACTTGATAAACTGTAACGGATAGCGGATGATTATCATAATTAGGCTGTGATATATGCACTTATCCGATATTCATTAAAACGGGTCTGCCCTTCACGAGCGTGTTTGTCTTACAGATATGAGATGCAAAGAATTTGCCGGATTTTATGAGTTTAAAGCAATTACCCTAACTCGTAGAAGACCGTCGTTTCTGAGGGATATGTTTTAGTTCATTTTATTTATTTTATTTTTTATGTATCTTGCGAGAAATACTTGCTCTTGTCTTAATTACCTGTTTTTTTTTTTTTTTTTTTTTTTTTTTTTTTTTTTTTTTTTTTTTTTTTTTTTTTTAAGGACGTTTATATGAATATCTGTTCAAATTAGTAAATTTGGCCTTTGTTTAATTTTGTGCGTTGGTATTAACTGATAAGCGGAGTGAATGTAACTAACTTTATTTCCACAAGCAGCGAGCTTTTATATCAACACTTTCCGAGAAAGAAGGTGACAAAAATTTTAACAGACAGATACAATTACATACAGTAATTAACATGTTATCAGTGCGAGGGGAGAGCGATAACGACCCTCTCCCCCTCTCCTGTAACCCATTAGTTTGGGCAATTTGTGGGAGACTATGGTTTCCGAGTTGTCCCTCTTTGGTACCATTCTCATCTGGGTGTGACTACCTCTCCTCTCTCTAGAGGGATGGGAAGAGACCTTGTAGTCATAGGTCTGGTAATGCCGTTCAGCGTAAAAGGGAAGAACTATGCACACACACACACACACACACACACACACACATATATATATATATATATATATATATATATATATATATATATATATATATATATATATATATATATATATATATATATATATATATATATATATACACACACACACACCCTGACACGTAGTTCCTTATTATATAGGGGGCATACTTGTTGAATTGTCTAGGGGATTTTCACCAGATTTTTTTTTATGTAATCACAGAAGACAAAATTATAATTTTGATGAAATGTGATGGTCAAAAATGATTTTGTTGAGAGCAAGAGAAAAATGGATCATTATGTTTTTCAGACCATTGACTGATTGTATGTCCACACTTGCTTTCTTCCCCATCTAACTTCAGAACATTTTTATATTTGCAGTAAATATAAATTGTGTGTGTATATATATATATATATATATATATATATATATATATATATATATATATATATATATATATATATATATATAAATAACAATATATATGTGTATATATATATATATATATATATATATATATATATACACACACACATGTTTATGTATACATATATGTATCTAAAATCAGTTGTAATTATCAAAGTAACTGATTTAGATAAACATTTTGTTAATTTTTTCCCTCATCAAGCCAACTGCCCAAACAACAACCAATTACGAGAGTGTCCCCTAATATGGTAATTGCCGTCTGCAACTCGGGGTGGATTTTAATGTAATTGAAAGGTTATATTGCACATTCTGGCTATGGCTGAAGGAAGCTTAGATTTTATATTTGTATTTTTCTGTCCTGCTTAGTTAAAAACAGCTCCGAGATTAGTTTGTTTTAGGCAAGTTTTGTTGAATTAGGGAGATTGCATAAGAACAATATTGGTGTAACTATGATTTCAGTTGATTAATATTCTCTCTCTCTCTCTCTCTCTCTCTCTCTCTCTCTCTCTCTCTCTCTCTCTCTCTCTCTCTCTCTCTCTCTCTCTCTCTCTCTCTCTCTCTCTCGTATATATTTACCCGTCTCTACATTTCATGTCATTGAATACAGTATATATATATATATATATATATATATATATATATATATATATATATATATATATATATATATATATATATATATATATATATACTATTTGTGTGTGGGTGTGTATTTATGTTAAAGATGTAAGGGAAAAGACATTCCTTAATATTTAGGAGGCACAAAAGTGCACTATACTCAATTTTTTTTTCTTAATGAGGCGCATTTGCACTGACTCGCAGTGGTGCCCCTTTAGCTCGGAAAGGTTTCCTGCTACCTGATTGGTTAGAATTATCTTGTTCAACCAATCAGCGAGCAGGAAACTTTTCCGAGCCAAAAGGGCACCCTAACGAGTGGGTGCAAATCTGCCTCACTAAAAAGAATTGACTATAGAAATTAGACTTAATTCTGCTGAGCCCAATCTACAGCGAATACTTTATGAACGTTTTTCAGTATGAGATTACTTATGATTCAGCTGTTAGGGAGATTAATTTATCTCGATCAACCCTTGTTAAGGAAAACAGCATAATGTAATATTACATTTGAACCATTGTTTCTATGTCTTATACGAAATTATCTTAACGAATGAAGTCTCGACTGCTTTCATGAGTATTTTTTATATATCTGTGTCTGTTAATTTACAAATAATAATGATAGAGTTATGTGATGAGATGCTGTACTTGACCCTAAGTTTTCTTTTCGTTTTTTTGTTCTAAGATTTTCGAAAAATTGAGTCGTGTGGCCCTTTTTATTTTATACAGGTGTGTTAGTTTAGATTGTTTTGACTTTTTCGTCTGCAAAATCATGTATTATTATTATTATTATTATTATTATTATTATTATTATTATTATTATTATTATTATTTTTATTATCATTATTATCATTATTAGCTAAGCTACAACCCTAGTTGGAAAAGCCTGATGCTATAATCCGAAGGGTTCCCATAGGGAAAATAGCCTAGAGAGGAAAGGAAATACAGAAACATATAGAATAGTAGTCCTGGGTGTACCCTCAAGCAAGAGATCTAGCCCAAGGCAGTGGAAGGCCATGGTACAGAGGCTATGGCACTCCCCAAGATTAGAAAACAATGGTTTTATTTTGGAGTGTCTTTTAGTGCATTTTTAGAATATATGATAAGATGATGAAATATTGATTCATCTGTGTTGCAACAAACTGTGATAAATATTTATTTTGAAATCTTTAATATTTATATATTTGAAGAATATGAAATGAATCCTGTTAAATGAAATGTTTAATTCTATTCAAAGGGGGATTAATTGATTATTTTATTACTATAGTCAATTCTTTTTAGCGAGGCAGATTTGCACTGACTCGCAGCAGTGCCCTTTTAGCTCGGAAAAGTTTCCTGCTCTCTGATTGGTCAGAATTATCTTGTCTAACCAATCAGTGATCAGGAAACTTTTTCGAGCTAAAAGGGCACCCTTGCGAGTCGGTGCAAATCTGCCTCTCTAAAAAGAATTGACTATAGTTATGTACGGATAATAAATAGGTTACTGCATAATTTATTCATAAGTAACCCCCGGTCATAACTTATTCATATATAATTTCAGTTACAGACCACTAAGCATGAATGAATGATTCTTTCAACTCGTTGAAAAATATTTTATTCAAGTACTAGAATGCGGACTTCATCTGCATGTCGTTTTCAACAATTGAAGGTAAATAATTAAAAGCCGATTTTTTCAATTTGCCATTAAATTGTAAATTCATTATATCCTATTTACTTATTGCTGATGTGCAGTTGAGTTTAGCCCAAGAAAAAATCCAGAGCATATCTGACTCTTTTTAGATGTACATTACTTCAGGGCATCTTATTATGAGAAGTAAGGGAGACCAGATGATCATATCGACTTTGACGACGATTTATATATATATATACATATATATATATATATATATATATATATATATATATATATATATATATACATATATATATACATATATATATACATATATATATACATATATATATACATATATATATATATGTGTGTGTGTGTGTGTGTATATATATATAAAATCGTCGTCAAAGTCGATATGATCATCTGGTCTCCCTTACTTCTCATAATAATTGTAGAGCGGAACGAAACAAGTGTACTTGAATTTTACTTATATTGGTTTTTGACTCCTCTTCCTCGCTTGTCTCCTCTTTCTTATACTTTCTCTTCTTTACATTGGTAAAAGAAGGCAAATAGTTATCCATGTGTCCCGTTCTTGATGCAGGAAGAGCACTTGTTAACAGGATCAGCTTCTTAATGGATGATTAATGCATCTTTTAATAAGATATATGGTAAAATTATTGGGGAATACAGAGGAAAAGATAGAATTCCGCATTCTGGAAGTGTATGGCTGGAAAGACAGGATGGATCAGTTGAACCTTGTATTTTGGGGACAGAGAAACCTGACGTGTGTAACGAATCAAGAAAATCTGGGTTGTGGTGACCGATGTGGTAACGTCCCTGACTGGTGAACTCCTGACTGGGGTTCGAGTCCCGCTTACACTCGTTAGTTCCTTTGGTCGCTGCAACCTCACCTTCCTTGTGAGCTGTGGATGGAAGGTTTTGCGGAGCCTATGTGTCTATCTGCTGATCATCAGCAGCCATTGCCTGGCCTTCCTTTATCCTAGCTTGGGAGGAGAGATGGGATTGGGCGCTGATCATATGTATATATGGTCAGTCTCTAGGGCATTGTCCTGCTTGATACGCATTGTCACTGTCCCTTGCCTCTGCCATTCATGAGGCGCCTTTAAACTTTTAAAGAATCTCAAGTTTTAATCAAAATAGAGACCGATTTGATAGGCATATTTCATTTTTTTTTTATATTCCAATGAAAAATTGTTCAATAAAGATAGTAATCAATATAAGAAGAAAACACTAAATTGAACGGTAAAAAGGGAAAGATAAGAAGTGTTATAATGTTTATAATAAAACAAAATTTTAGGTAAAAAAAAAATTCTAATATGCTCGAAGGTCTGTCTTGAAAAATCCCATCTTCCAGATACCAGGATTTTAGCTTTAATCAAAATGGAGGCCTTTTTGTAGGCATATATCTTTATTTTTTAATTCGAAGAAAACTATATGGACAAAGAAGAGAGAGGAGACAGTTTTATGATATAACAAGTTCAATAAAGAAAGTGAAGAGTAAATGAAAAGGTAAACATTAAATGAAAGGGCAAACAATGAAAAATAACGAGTAAACAAGTGATGAAAATGTGAAGGAAGCATTAATTGAAAGGGCAAAAATGAAAAATAACGAGTAATCAAGTGGTGAAACTGTAAAGGAAGCATTAAATGAAAGGGGAAAAAATTCAAAATAACAAGTAAACAATAAACGAAAAGGTAAAGGAAACATTAAATGAAAGGGTAAAAAAAAAAAAGGAAAATAACGAGTGTTATGAAGTTTATAATAAAACGAATTTTAAGAAAAGATAGAAATTTCGGATGTGCTTTGAGGTACCCATCTTAAAAGATCCTTTTTTTCAGGTCCCAGTTGAGGGAAATATGAAATATTCATTCTAGAGGTAACCGGAAAAATGAAACTTTTTTTTTCTTCATATTAAATTATAATAATTTCCGGAAGAGGAAAACACAAGGAGTTTTGCCCTTCAGCTACGTTTACGTGTTATTTCTTCTCTGGGAAAAATATTTATTTTTTTAGACTGGATCACTGGAGTTCCGACGGAGGAAAAGGCTTGGTTGTCTTTCTTTATTTATTCCCTTTTATATATATATATATATATATATATATATATATATATATATATATATATATATATATATATATATATATATATGTGTGTGTGTGTGTGTGTGTGTATACAGTATGTATATATATATATATATATATATATATATATATATATATACTGCCTTTTCATATAGTTTTTATTAGAATTTACATATTTGCGCTAACAATAATATAAATGTTTAAAAAATAAATTTGTTGTCCTTTGTTATAGCATAAGAACACACACACATGCACATAGATATGAATGGAGCCTTTGTTCTGCAATAGACTAGAAGCGGCGGCTGCATTTGTTGTTGTTGTTGTAAATACAAAATGTGTGTGTCTGCTTTGATTGATAGTATGTTTTATTTATCTTTGCGTTCTTTGGAAGCAAGCTATGCAAATTCACAGCCTTTCTGCTTGCTTCTTAAGAATATACTGTAGTGTAAAGTCAATGTGAATAACAATGGTACTGATTGTAATGTAGTTATGAATTTCCACTGAAATAAATCGTTGGTTGAAACATGGAAAATAATGTAAATTTCTGAAACAGAAGGAGTGTATTTTATTTTTAGTATAAGACAATGTTCCTTATATTAGTTATTTCTCCTGTAGTCAGTTAATTCTACCACGCTTTTAGTCCATAAATCAACGCCTCATATACGGTTAAAGGATTTCCAGCCACGCTAGATTGAAGGGTAGAAATTCTGTCAATTCTGTCGATTTTTTTTTTATTTTTTATTTTTTTTTTTTTTTATATTTTATTTTGCAACTCCTCATAGATAGTTAAACATATTTAAGTTCAATTCGGTACCAGCTAGTTTGTAAGGGCCATGGTAACCGCGGGTTCGAGACCCGCTCAAGCTCGATAGTTTCTTGTAGTGTCTGCAACCTCACCATCTTTGTAAGGAAATAATGGGGACGGTGGGGGAGCCTATAGGTGTACCTGCTGCGTCATCAGCAACCATTTCCTGTCCCTCCCTGGTCTTAGCTTGGGCGGAGACGGGCGTATAAAGTATATAAGGGAATTATCTTTGTCTTTCCTTTGCCATTCATGAGCGACCTTTAAAGGTACTTCAAAAGAAGATCATTATGCGTAGGTTTTCATGAACTTCATGAACAAAGAATATCTACTTGTCTGTCGTGTTAAGACTGTTAGACTTACTTTGTGTTAAAAAGACTTTGCCAAATGTGAAATTATGTCTGTAGATTTTGTACACGAGTTTGGCTCTATCGTTTGACCTGTAAAAGACATAGACCTCATAATTGTGCATTAATGATCTTTGGATGATGTGGATTATAGCAAGCTTAATGACTTTCATACCAGAAATAGCTGCCATCTGGTTGATGTTTATGTAAAATTGCTGGAAACCTATGCATTATAAGAACCATTTCAAGAACAAGTGGAAACATTTTCAAAACTCAAGTTACATACAAATTATGTTACACATTGACAACTTGAATTATAACTTCACACACCATCTACTACCGGTATCTCTTAAATTATCAATATTATTATTATTATTATTATTATTATTATTATTATTATTATTATTATTATCATTTTATTGTTATTATTATTATTATTATTATTATTATTATTATTATTATTATTA
>NC_090744.1:29572863-29580363 GCF_036898095.1 Palaemon carinicauda
GATGTACTAAGAGAAAGGATTAATTGATTGATTATGAGTTATCTGGCATCATGACTAAGAGAAAGGAATTGATCACTAAGAGAAAAGCATTTACTCTCAAAAATTTCTCTCGTGTTGTTTTTTCTACAGGAAAGAGTTTGATTTTCAGACTTGTTTCTTTCCTGACTTAAAAGCACTCGCAATTGTATTGCGTCGGTTGGGAGTTAGGGCCATGCCTTGTGATCTGCCGGACTGGGGTTCGATGATTTCTTGAGTTTGCAACCTCACAATCCTTTTGAGTTAAGGATGGTAGCTTTTGGGTAGGCCATAGGTATACCTGCAGAGTCATCAGGAGCCATTGCCTGGCCTTCCCCGGTCCTCGCTTGGGTGGAAAGGGGCATGGACACTGATCATATAGATATATAGTCAGTCTCTTGGGCATTGTCACTGTCCCTTGCCTCTGCAAGTCATGAGGAGCTTTTAAACCTTTAAACTGATCGTTTGAGGTCGCAACCTCACTGTCCTCATGAGGTGGGGTTGAGTGGTCTTTTTGAGCCATTAGCAGCCATTGGTCGGTGTCTTTTGACATTGCAACGAGCGCAGCGACCTGTCTCTTACTTCAGGCACGCATGATTGACCTTATAAAACCTTTCAATTGCACTCCCAACAATCACCAGTGTCTTTTTATCACAGGTTCAATAAATGTTTATCTTTTCCATTCCTTTGCGCAATGGCTTTTCACGTTTTTCTCAATTGGTGGCAAAATCCATAGATTTTTTCCCCAATTCTCAGCTATTTCTTTTCTTCCTCACTAAATGAGAACAATTTCAAGCCTTTTCATTTTAATTTAGTATTCTGTGTCTGATTTACAGCAATATTAAGATTGTACTTGGTACTACAAACCATATCCCAGGTCATATTTGTGTGTGTGTGTGTGTGTGTGTGTATATATATATATATATATATATATATATATATATATATATATATATGTGTGTGTGTGTGTGTGTGTGTGTGTGTGTGTACACAGTACAGTGTACTGTGTAGCTATATTTATATATTTGTGTAGATGATTTATATGTAGAGAGAAGTTATTGAAGAAATCATTCTCATTAAACTGCTGGTTTTCCTATCTTGATATTCTTTTCATGTGTACGTAGATATGTCTCTTTTGACACAACTACCATCATCATTACAACGAGAGTAAATGTGAATCATATTCAGCCTTTGTGAAGTCCCCAGCACTTATGTATGGCGTTCAAAATTGTGTCGCGCTGATGATAACAGAGCTATGCTATGGTTTTAATTATCCCATTAGATTTTAATTGCTTCGTTGTTTAAAGCAGTTATGCTACCCAGCCTTGTATGGATAATTGTTGTAATTTGTATGGTGTATGGAGTCCTAAACTCCGTGTTCATATATGTGTGAAAGTAAATAATATTAAGGATTATTAATTGTGTGTAATTTATACATACTACTTTAGATTATGACTTAAATTAGGGACAATCCCTTCAATAGTGGCAGAGATTAAAAGCTAAGTACAAACTTGTAACTTGCGCTGTTATTAAAGGAAACTCGATTAGTTCAAGAGTATTTGTTTTACCCCTAATTACATTGCTTATAGTTTCGCAATTCCGCGTGCAGTTCTTTATTTATATCCTTAACTGCTCGTAATTGGCAAGTGTAAGGATAGCCAGATCTGCTACAGATGCAACAGAAGTTCTTGGGATGGAAACAGCTGTGGCTTTATAAGGCGTTGTTTTCTTTTGCTTTCATGAGATGTTTTGGGTTTAGGCGTTT
Source organism: Palaemon carinicauda (assembly GCF_036898095.1). NCBI lineage: Eukaryota > Metazoa > Arthropoda > Malacostraca > Decapoda > Palaemonidae > Palaemon > Palaemon carinicauda. The sequence goes on from NC_090744.1 coordinate 29,574,644, forward strand.
TTTTTACTTAAACTTTTGATAATGTCTTGCTAGTGTGTCTGTGTTATATGTTATGTTTTAATAACATTCATTGAACATCTGAGAGAGAGAGAGAGAGAGAGAGAGAGAGAGAGAGAGAGAGAGAGAGAGAGAGAGAGAGAGATTCAGTGTATAAAGGGACAGATAGTTTTATGATATTTTCTGCATATTCTTTATTGAAAGGAAAAAAAAAACAACGAATATCAATCCAGCAAAGTAGTTTAAAGAGGAGATGATCACTCCAGCAAAGTAGTTTAAAGAGGAGATGATCAATCCAGCAAAGTAGTTTAAAGAGGAGATGATCACTCCAGCAAAGTAGTTTAAAGAGGAGATGATCACTCCAGCAAAGTAGTTTAAAGAGGAGATGATCACTCCAGCAAAGTAGTTTAAAGAGGAGATGATCACTCCAGCAAAGTAGTTTAAAGAGGAGATGATCAATCCAGCAAAGTAGTTTAAAGAGGAGATGATCACTCCAGCAAAGTAGTTTAAAGAGGAGATGATCAATCCAGCAAAGTAGTTTAAAGAGGAGATGATCACTCCAGCAAAGTAGTTTAAAGAGGAGATGATCAATCCAGCAAAGTAGTTTAATGAGGAGATGATCACTCCAGCAAAGTAGTTTAAAGAGGAGATGATCAATCCAGCAAAGTAGTTTAAAGAGGAGATGATCACTCCAGCAAAGTAGTTTAAAGAGGAGATGATCAATCCAGCAAAGTAGTTGAATGAGGAGATGATCACTCCAGCAAAGTAGTTTAAGGAGGAGATGATCAATCCAGCAAAGTAGTTTAATGAGGAGATGATCACTCCAGCAAAGTAGTTCAAAGAGAAGATGATCAATCCAGCAAAGTAGTTTAAAGAGGAGATGATCAATCCAGCAAAGTAGTTTAAAGAGGAGACGATAAGATAAGATTAGCGTAACACCGTGACAACTGGAAAGATATGGGCCGATGTTATTGAATGACTCGATATGATATTCATCAAGATCCTTAGTCTTTCTCCTCACTTCTAGATGGCGTTGAATCTTTATCCTTTTGCAGTAACAACTTGTCACTAGTCTAGCGTCTCATTAGAGGTATTCTTTTTTTAAGCATTCTGAGTAGTTCTTCTTGCTCATTGTCTTCCATTTTCATTGCACCGCACGTGTTTCATACAAGCTTATACAATGTAATGCTATTGTTTTTTTATCTCTCGCTCTCCTACACTGATAATAGACCAACCTCTTTAAGCCTACCATTTCATGTTTTAGTTTGTTTGAATTTTTATGATATTGTTGCTCGCAAGCGCTTGTATATAAGCTCGTTATCTGTTGAATAAATACCAATTGTATTCACCTCGCCTCTCTGTTAATGTAGGTTGACACTTACGCACCTTTGGCTGCGACGTGGGGTCGTGCCACCTCACTAAAATGGGCACAACACCTCGCGCCAGCTCGTGACAAGACCTCGCAAGAAAATTTTAAAATATCACGACGTCGCCAAGTGTTTAAAACTTTCAAATTTTGTCGTGGCATTGTGCTAGGTGATGACCTCACGCCACTTCGTAAGATTGGTTTTGCAGGATGTCGCCCGGGTTCGTGCCATTTCGTGCCACCTGGCGCCAGCCTCGACGCCTAGCCACATTGGTGAAAAAATTATTTACTTCGCTTATTGTACTTCTTGATGCCAACAGTAAGCCTGAGATTTAGTCAATGATACCATCCTTGCACTCCAACTAAACTTTGAATGGTTCACTGTCTTCATGTTTTTGGGCTCTTTCAATCTTTGCAATCTTCAGCTAGAGGTTTGCCTCGGTCTTGTATGCGAGATCCTCTAGTGCTTCGACTGATTCTCTCTCTCTCTCTCTCTCTCTCTCTCTCTCTCTCTCTCTCTCTCTCTCTCTCTCTCTCTCTCTCTCTCTCTCTCTCATATTTTTATGAATTATTGTCCTCACAGGACTTCATAATCATGTATCTGATTAATAAATGAATAAAAATCTCTCTCTCTCTCTCTCTCTCTCTCTCTCTCTCTCTCTCTCTCTCTCTCTCTCTCTCTCTCTCTCTCTCTCTCATGTATTTTATTTTATGAGTTATTTCCTTCACAATTATTCATAGTCATGTCTCAAATTGATAAATGCACAAAATTATCTGACTCCGGGGGACCTGATATAAGCATACTCATATCATCCATCAAGTTTTCGTATAAAATCTTCATGAAATCTGACGTGGAAAACACACTTGGGATTAAGAAGTAGGTCGGCAGACGCCTGCTTAGAAGTCGTTTGATTTATCATGTTATAAACACTTGCTGTTGGTCTCTAATGTCCGGCCATTCGTCATGATGTTCTTGAGGTGTCAAATTCACTATTGATTTTACGGGAATGAACTAGTAAAAAAAAAAAAAACCCTTCTTTTCCATCTTATTAGAACGATATTCTAGATTTTTTATTATTCTATTCGAGCGAAAGGAAAAAAAAAAGTTATTAAGTGAAAGATTTTTTTTTTTTTTTATACGAACGACTTCTCTGTAATAAGAATTTATACATTTGAAAGGAGAATTCTCTGCATAGGTGTGTAAAGTTTAACTGAAAAAAAGTAGCGTAGTTCATGTGAAAAAAAAAAAAAGTGTAGCGTAGTTTATGTGAAAAAAAGTGTAGCGTAGTTTATGTGAAAAAAGTGTAGCGTAGTTTATGTGCAAAAAAGTGTAGCGTAGTTTATGTGAAAAAACGTGTAGCTTAGTTTATGTGAAAAAACGTGTAGCGTAGTTTATGTGAAAAAAAGTGTAGCGTAGTTTATGTGAAAAAAAGTGTAGCGTAGTTTATGTGAAAAAACGTGTAGTGTAGTTTATGTGAAAAAACGTGTAGCGTAGTTTATGTGAAAAAAAGTGTAGCGTAGTTTATGTGAAAAAAAGTGTAGCGTAGTTTATGTGAAAAAAAAGTGTAGCGTAGTTTATGTGAAAAAAAGTGTAGCGTAGTTTATGTGAAAAAAAGTGTAGCGTAGTTTATGTGAAAAAAAGTGTAGCGTAGTTTATGTGAAAAAAAGTGTAGCGTAGTTTATGTGAAAAAAAGTGTAGCGTAGTTTATGTGAAAAAACGTGTAGCGTAGTTTATGTGAAAAAAAGTGTAGCGTAGTTTATGTGAAAAAAAAGTGTAGCGTAGTTTATGTGAAAAAAAGTGTAGCGTAGTTTATGTGAAAAAAAGTGTAGCGTAGTTTATGTGAAAAAACGTGTAGCGTAGTTTATGTGAAAAAACGTGTAGCGTAGTTTATGTGAAAAAAAGTGTAGCGTAGTTTATGTGAAAAAACGTGTAGCGTAGTTTATGTGAAAAAAAGTGTAGCGTAGTTTATGTGAAAAAACGTGTAGCGTAGTTTATGTGAAAAAAAGTGTAGCGTAGTTTATGTGAAAAAACGTGTAGCGTAGTTTATGTGAAAAAAAGTGTAGCGTAGTTTATGTGCAAAAAAGTGTAGCGTAGTTTATGTGAAAAAAAAGTGTAGCGTAGTTTATGTGAAAAAAGTGTAGCGTAGTTTATGTGCAAAAAAGTGTAGCGTAGTTTATGTGAAAAAACGTGTAGCGTAGTTTATGTGAAAAAAAGTGTAGCGTAGTTTATGTGAAAAAAAGTGTAGCGTAGTTTATGTGAAAAAAGGTGTAGCGTAGTTTATGTGAAAAAAAAGTGTAGCGTAGTTTATGTGAAAAAAAGTGTAGCGTAGTTTATGTGAAAAAAAGTGTAGCGTAGTTTATGTGAAAAAAAGTGTAGCGTAGTTTATGTGAAAAAAAGTGTAGCGTAGTTTATGTGAAAAAAAAGTGTAGCGTAGTTTATGTGAAAAAAAGTGTAGCGTAGTTTATGTGAAAAAAAGTGTAGCGTAGTTTATGTGAAAAAAAGTGTAGCGTAGTTTATGTGAAAAAAAGTGTAGCGTAGTTTATGTGAAAAAAAAGTGTAGCGTAGTTTATGTGAAAAAAAGTGTAGCGTAGTTTATGTGAAAAAAAGTGTAGCGTAGTTTATGTGAAAAAAAGTGTAGCGTAGTTTGTGAAAAAAAAGTGTAGCGTAGTTTATGTGAAAAAAAGTGTAGCGTAGTTTATGTGAAAAAAAGTGTAGCTTAGTTTATGTGAAAAAAAAGTGTAGCGTAGTTTATGTGAAAAAAAGTGTAGCGTAGTTTATGTGAAAAAAAGTGTAGCGTAGTTTATGTGAAAAAAAAGTGTAGCGTAGTTTATGTGAAAAAAAGTGTAGCGTAGTTTATGTGAAAAAAAGTGTAGCGTAGTTTATGTGAAAAAAAGTGTAGCGTAGTTTATGTGAAAAAAAGTGTAGCGTAGTTTATGTGAAAAAAAGTGTAGCGTAGTTTATGTGAAAAAAAGTGTAGCGTAGTTTATGTGAAAAAAAGTGTAGCGTAGTTTATGTGAAAAAAAGTGTAGCGTAGTTTATGTGAAAAAAAGTGTAGCGTAGTTTATGTGAAAAAAAAGTGTAGCGTAGTTTATGTGAAAAAAAGTGTAGCGTAGTTTATGTGAAAAAAAAAGTGTAGCGTAGTTTATGTGAAAAAAAAGTGTAGCGTAGTTTATGTGAAAAAAAGTGTAGCGTAGTTTATGTGAAAAAAAGTGTAGCGTAGTTTATGTGAAAAAAAGTGTAGCGTAGTTTATGTGAAAAAAAGTGTAGCGTAGTTTATGTGAAAAAAAGTGTAGCGTAGTTTATGTGAAAAAAAGTGTAGCGTAGTTTATGTGAAAAAAAGTGTAGCGTAGTTTATGTGAAAAAAAGTGTAGCGTAGTTTATGTGAAAAAAAGTGTAGCGTAGTTTATGTGAAAAAAAGTGTAGCGTAGTTTATGTGAAAAAAAGTGTAGCGTAGTTTATGTGAAAAAAAGTGTAGCGTAGTTTGTGAAAAAAAGTGTAGCGTAGTTTATGTGAAAAAAAGTGTAGCGTAGTTTATGTGAAAAAAAGTGTAGCTTAGTTTATGTGAAAAAAGTGTAGCGTAGTTTATGTGAAAAAAAGTGTAGCGTAGTTTATGTGAAAAAAAGTGTAGCGTAGTTTATGTGAAAAAAAGTGTAGCGTAGTTTATGTGAAAAAAAGTGTAGCGTAGTTTATGTGAAAAAAAGTGTAGCGTAGTTTATGTGAAAAAAAGTGTAGCGTAGTTTATGTGAAAAAAAGTGTAGCGTAGTTTATGTGAAAAAAAGTGTAGCGTAGTTTATGTGAAAAAAAGTGTAGCGTAGTTTATGTGAAAAAAGTGTAGCGTAGTTTATGTGAAAAAAGTGTAGCGTAGTTTATGTGAAAAAAAGTGTAGCGTAGTTTATGTGAAAAAAAGTGTAGCGTAGTTTATGTGAAAAAAAGTGTAGCGTAGTTTATGTGAAAAAAAGTGTAGCGTAGTTTATGTGAAAAAAAGTGTAGCGTAGTTTATGTGAAAAAAAGTGTAGCGTAGTTTATGTGAAAAAAAGTGTAGCGTAGTTTATGTGAAAAAAAGTGTAGCGTAGTTTATGTGAAAAAAAAGTGTAGCGTAGTTTATGTGAAAAAAAGTGTAGCGTAGTTTATGTGAAAAAAAAGTGTAGCGTAGTTTATGTGAAAAAAAGTGTAGCGTAGTTTATGTGAAAAAAAAGTGTAGCGTAGTTTATGTGAAAAAAAGTGTAGCGTAGTTTATGTGAAAAAAAAGTGTAGCGTAGTTTATGTGAAAAAAAGTGTAGCGTAGTTTATGTGAAAAAAAGTGTAGCGTAGTTTATGTGAAAAAAAGTGTAGCGTAGTTTATGTGAAAAAAAGTGT
>NC_090744.1:29582863-29585363 GCF_036898095.1 Palaemon carinicauda
ACCTGTAATTAAGTAAACCTAAATCTTAAAACATGTATACATACATTATGAATACACCCACACCCACACACACGTACATACACACATACACACATATATTTATATATATATATATATATATATATATATATACATACATATATATATAAATTATATATATATTATATATATATATATATATATATACACCCACCAAAAAGGGGAACGGGGCTCCACACTCAAGTAACCTTAATTCATTTAAATAAATTTTATTTCTGACGTTTTTGTGTGATTTACTTATTAATTTGTAATTTCTAATAGTATTTTTTTTCCTTTCGCAGGTAAGGAAAATATTTGTGGCAGCGAGACTGGGATATATCTCCCCGAAGTACATTGGGATGATTAATTGATTGCAATTGACCTAGCGTCCTAACAGTAGAGGTCACTGACGCTGTATTTAGTAAGTAGAAGATTATCGAAGTTGTTTATTTAAGCTAAACTAAGTTGACTATTCTCTGAAGTTGTTACTCAAGGTTTTTTTTTTGTTAATCTAGATGCTAAACAATTGCTTACTGGACCCCTGACCCTTATGGTCAAATCTCTGGTTCATACAGGACTTGCTAAAGCAAGTGTTTATTGGACTTCATGCCCATAACGTCAAAACTCAGGTTCTTACATGAATTTCTAAGGCAAGTGTATATTGGACGTCATGTCCATAATGCCAAATCTCTCGTTCTTACAGGACTCCTGTAAAAATGACAAAGGCATAAGGTTCTATTTTAATCGAATTTCATTCACAGAATCAAACTGCGTTGATGCTTATAAAAGGTTCTCACAATTTTATTGAATCTTCAACTGGATAAGCAAGTATTTGCGAAGTAGGATTAAAATATTCAGGTTTACAGTAAAGACAGCTCACAGTGAGTATCCGTGGTAGGCCCAACGACTTGGTACGCCAATAAAGATTTTACGGCCAGCAGTAAAGGTCTGTTTATAAGCACTGAAGCCATCAATACGTGGGTGTTTGTGAACGTGCAGTCTATGGCAAACTACCACTAGCGATGGCGTGGAAGGAAATGTTCATGGGAAATGATTCTGTGCTCGTGGAAATAGATGTTTGTTTTATATATATTTTGGGCTATTGTTGTTATTAGTAGTGTAAGCGACCAGTCAAAATTGACGGCTAAATATTCAGTTATATCTCTACGCATACGCACCCCTTCTCACCAGGGCATGACTAACTTGCTCTCCCCCCCTTATCCGAGGGACGGGGGAAACTGAGCGTGAATAGAAAGAAAAAAAATCATATACATATATATATATATATATATATATATATAAAACCAGACAATTGCTCTTATATTATTATTATTATTATTATTATTATTATTATTATTATTATTATTATTAGCCAAGCTACATCCCTAGTTAGAAAAGCAGCATACAGTAAGCCCAAGGCTTCAACTGGGGAAAATAGGCCATTGAGGAAATTAAATTAGGAAATGAATAAACATGTGAAGTAATGAATAATTAAGATGAAACATTTCAAGATCAGTAACAACATTAAAATAAAATCTTTACGGTCTTTAATTGTCAGTACACATTTTTTTTTTCTGGTAGATTATATTGTTCTTATTTGGATTTCTATACCTTTTAGAATTCTAATGACCTTTATGTTTGTGTCACCTTATTGAAATATTTTAAAAATGGTTCAAAATTATTTTCCTTTTATAGTTTCTCCATATTTTTTTTTCTTTTTTTTTTTTATCGAAAGTTTATTATGCTATGAAGGTTATTTTAGGGTACGTGATTTGGGGTTTTCACACACTGGAAATAAATTGGATGGGGCAGGAAGATATAAAAGAAGGTGATTTAAAAGATAATCGATCAGTAAGTGTATTATTATTATTATTATTATTATTGTTGTTGTTTAACTGAATAAAACACCATGCCGTGTCTATTAATTTTGGGTATTAAAAACCCACTATTATATACATTGTATATTAAAAAATCTCGAAAGCTTCTGCATTTTTTAAACATACAATGTATATAACTTTGGATTTTTTATACCCCAAATATTATTATTATTATTATTATTATTATTATTATTATTATTATTATTATTATTATTACTACTACTACTACTACTACTACTACTACTACTACTACTACTACTACTACTACTACTACTACTACAACCCTAGTTGGAAAAACAAGATTCTATAAGTTCAAGGGCTGCAACAGGAAAAATACCCCAGTGAGGAAAGGAAAAAAATACTGAAACTGATAGAATAGTGTACCTGAGTGTACATTGAACAAAAGCAAACTATCGCACCATTATATCATTATTATTACTATTGTTACTATTAGTTAAACTACAACCTTAGTTAAAACAGAACGCTGTAAGCCCAAAAGGCCCAACAGGGAAAAATAGCACATTGGGAAAGGAAATAAGTAAATAAATAAACTGCAAGAGAATTAATGAACAATTGTAAAATATTTTAAGAACAGTAACAGTTTA
>NC_090744.1:29595363-29620363 GCF_036898095.1 Palaemon carinicauda
TCAGTTCATAGTCGTGTTGCAGATGACTTGCCACGCACGACTAATGCACTTGAAGGGTGGCATAATGCTTTTAACAGAAGAATGGTGATTAAGCATGCATCTGTAGAAAAATTGGTTAACAAACTGAAAAAAGAACAAGCAAATACAGAAATGTTGTTAGCGCAACTAACCAATGGGAGAGGGATTGGAAGGCAAAACATAAAATATGTTAGAATCAACGAAAGATTGAAGTACCTGGTCACAAACTTTCATCCCGATCAAGGGAAACAATTTTTAAGAGCAGTTGCAAATAATTTGTAACACTTTTTAGAACTATGTTGTTATTAAAAGATAAATTTTGTGTTCAATATCTGTTGTACAACTTTTTAGAATTAAATTATTTTGCTCATTATTTTTTTTGTATCACCCTATTATTGAATAAATTGTTTTACATAAATTTGTAGTTGTACAATTGAACCATGTTATGATTCATTATTATAATAAATAATGAATAATAAATAATGATTAAAAAATTAAATAAAAAAATAAAAAAAAATAAGAAAATAAGAAAATAAAAAATAGAAAACAAAATAAAGAAAAAATAAAAGAAAATGTAAAATAAAAAAAAGATAATGATAATGATAAAGGGAATTTCACATAGTAAAGCTATGCTAATTAAGTTTAGATCCAACGACTGTTCGATATCTGTTGGTAAAGTGGTGTATTTCCAGTCGAAGGAATATATAAATAAATTCATTTCATAAACAACAAGAAACATAATCTTTATGGGTGAACAAACAAAATTAAGAATAATATATATGAATTATCAGGAAATAATAAATAAATGAAGATGTAGTATATATATATATAACTAAATGAAATAAGTCGTCGACATTTTGTCCTACTCTAACAAATGTCTACATTTTGTCCGTCGACATTTTGTCCATCGACATTATGTCCGTCGACATTATGTACGTCGACATTATGTCCGTCGGCATTTTGTCTGCACACCATATATATATATATATATATATATATTATATGTGTGTATATATATATATATATATATATTTATATTTATATATATATATATATATATACATAATGTAAAGCGTATTGTCAAATCTTAAGAATGTACTGTATACCATTTCACTTTTTATTAAATTTTCTCTTATATGCTTAGTGTTACTCTAATGTGCATTTTCTTATGATTCATGCGTACTTTTTTTCGCTCTCTTCCTCTGTCCTCGGACAACAAATAAATGAACAAACGAAAACAGTACGTCAAAACTTTTATATAATATATAAAAATGTACTTTTCAAAACATGTCAACAAACAAACAACAGCCTCCGAGCGACAACAGACTCACTAGTGTTAAGGGACTCTCTTTTAAGAAAGAGGGAGGCTGAACTACATATGCAAATGCCGGAGCAATCCCATGATTGCTAAATGCTGCTCCTTTAACGAAGTTTAGCAAAGCCATTCGCCTCAGACTAACCAGCGGACCAATCTCGAAAGGGGTCTCGTTTCAATTGGTTTTCTGGGATTCCTTGTGGTTCCTGTTTTCTTTTTTTCTTTACTTTCTCTTGAAAACAAGTTTCTGTTTCTATTTACGTCCTGGATGGGATTTAGATTTCCTTGTTTGAATTTGCATTCCTTGGTTTCTATTTTTCCCTTTGATTTTTCTTTGTTTTATTTATTTTTTATTATTTTTTTTTTGTTTGGATTGTTAATGTTGGTTTCGTTTTGTTACCTGGTTTTTTTTTTCTTTCGGATGGAGTTTTAGTAGTTTTGGTTTAGCTTGGGACTGTTAATGTTGGTTTTGTTTTGTAACTATATTTATTTTTTCCTCTCGGATGGAGTCATAGTATTTATGTTTTTAGGTTTAGACTGTCAATGTTGGTTTGGTTTTGTAACCAGATTTAGTTTCGTCACTTTGTGGATCCTTTTTGGTTGTCGGATGTTTTTCACTTCATACGTTTCTTCTTTTGTTCTCGGTTTCTGTTCGTTGATTGGTCTCGATTGTTTTCGTTTCGAACCTTTTACAGTTTACTGATGATGGGTTCTTTTTAGGCATAAGTTGTTGCTAGTGAATGACTTTTTTCGTTTGGTTTCACTATTAATGCCAATTTCATTGTACTCAATAAGTCGCAATCGATGTTAATTTCATTGACCTCAAAAACTCCCAATCGATACCAGTTTCATTGATCTCAAAAACTCGATCGATGCCAGTTTCATTGACCTCAAAAACTCGCAATCGATACCAGTTTCATTGATCTGAAAAACTCGATCGATGCCAGTTTCATTGACCTCAAAAACTCGCAATCGATACCAGTTTCATTGATCTGAAAAACTCAATCGATGCCATTTTCATTGACCTCAAAAACTCCCAATCGATACCAGTTTCATTGATCTGAAGAACTCAATCGATACCAGTTTCATTGATCTGAAAAACTCCCAATCGATACCAGTTTCATTGATCTGAAGAACTCGATCGATACCAGTTTCCTTGATCTGAAAAACTCCCAATCGATACCAGTTTCATTGATCTGAAAAACTCGATCGATGCCATTTTCATTGACCTCAAAAACTCGCAATCGATACCAGTTTCATTGATCTGAAAAACTCGATCGATGCCAGTTTCATTGACCTCAAAAACTCCCAATCGATACCAGTTTCATTGATCTGAAAAACTCGATCGATGCCAGTTTCATTGACCTCAAAAACTCCCAATTGATACCAGTTTCATTGATCTGAAAAACTCGATCGATGCCAGTTTCATTGACCTCAAAAACTCCCAATCGATACCAGTTTCATTGATCTGAAAAACTCGATCGATGCCAGTTTCATTGACCTCAAAAACTCGCAATCGATACCAGTTTCATTGATCTGAAAAACTCGATCGATGCCAGTTTCATTGACCTCAAAAACTCGCAATCGATACCAGTTTCATTGATCTGAAAAACTCAATCGATGCCATTTTCATTGACCTCAAAAACTCCCAATCGATACCAGTTTCATTGATCTGAAAAACTCCCAATCGATACCAGTTTCATTGATCTGAAGAACTCGATCGATACCAGTTTCCTTGATCTGAAAAACTCCCAATCGATACCAGTTTCATTGATCTGAAAAACTCGATCGATGCCATTTTCATTGACCTCAAAAACTCGCAATCGATACCAGTTTCATTGATCTGAAAAACTCGATCGATGCCAGTTTCATTGACCTCAAAAACTCCCAATCGATACCAGTTTCATTGATCTGAAAAACTCGATCGATGCCAGTTTCATTGACCTCAAAAACTCCCAATCGATACCAGTTTCATTGATCTGAAAAACTCGATCGATGCCAGTTTCATTGACCTCAAAAACTCCCAATCGATACCAGTTTCATTGATCTGAAAAACTCGATCGATGCCAGTTTCATTGACCTCAAAAACTCCCAATCGATACCAGTTTCATTGATCTGAAAAACTCGATCGATGCCAGTTTCATTGACCTCAAAAACTCCCAATCGATACCAGTTTCATTGATCTGAAAAACTCGATCGATGCCAGTTTCATTGACCTCAAAAACTCCCAATCGATACCAGTTTCATTGATCTGAAAAACTCGATCGATGCCATTTTCATTGACCTCAAAAACTCCCAATCGATACCAGTTTCATTGACCTCAAAAACTCCCAATCGATACCAGTTTCATTGACCTCAAAAACTCCCAATCGATACCAGTTTCATTGACCTCAAAAACTCCCAATCGATACCAGTTTCATTGACCTCAAAAACTCCCAATCGATACCAGTTTCATTGACCTCAAAAACTCCCAATCGATACCAGTTTCATTGATCTCAAAAACTCCCAATCGATACCAGTTTCATTGACCTCAAAAACTCCCAATCGATACCAGTTTCATTGATCTCAAAAACTCCCAATCGATACCAGTTTCATTGATCTCAAAAACTCAATCGATACCAGTTTCCTTGATCTCAAAAACTCGATCGATGCCATTTTCATTGATCTCAAAAACTCCCAATCGATACCAGTTTCATTGATCTGAAAAACTCCCAATCGATACCAGTTTCATTGATCTGAAAAACTCAATCGATGCCATTTTCATTGATCTCAAAAACTCCCAATCGATACCAGTTTCATTGATCTGAAAAACTCGATTGATGCCATTTTCATTGATCTCAAAAACTCCCAATCGATACCAGTTTCATTGATCTGAAAAACTCAATCGATGCCATTTTCATTGATCTCAAAAACTCCCAATCGATACCAGTTTCATTGATCTGAAAAACTCGATCGATGCCATTTTCATTGATCTCAAAAACTCCCAATCGATGTCATTTTCATTGATCTGAAAAACTCGATCGATGCCAGTTTCATTGATCTCAAAAACTCCCAATCGATGTCATTTTCATTGATCTCAAAATCTCCCAATCGATACCAGTTTCATTGATCTGAAAAACTCAATCGATACCAGTTTCCTTGATCTCAAAAACTCCCAATCGATACCAGTTTCATTGATCTGAAAAACTCGATCGATGCCATTTTCCTTGATCTCAAAAACTCCCAATCGATACCAGTTTCATTGATCTGAAAAACTCGATCGATGCCATTTTCATTGATCTCAAAAACTCCCAATCGATACCAGTTTCATTGATCTGAAAAACTCGATCGATGCCAGTTTCATTGATCTCAAAAACTCCCAATCGATGTCATTTTCATTGATCTGAAAAACTCGATCGATGCCAGTTTCATTGATCTCAAAAACTCCCAATCGATACTAGTTTCATTGATCTGAAAAACTCAATCGATGCCAGTTTCATTGATCTCAAAATCTCCCAATCGATGTCATTTTCATTGATCTCAAAAACTCCCAATCGATACCAGTTTCATTGATCTGAAGAACTCAATCGATACCAGTTTCATTGATCTGAAAAACTCGATCGATGCCATTTTCATTGATCTCAAAAACTCCCAATCGATACCAGTTTCATTGATCTGAAAAACTCAATCGATGCCATTTTCATTGATCTCAAAAACTCCCAATCGATACCAGTTTCATTGATCTGAAAAACTCAATCGATGCCAGTTTCATTGACCTCAAAAACTCACAATCGATACCAGTTTCATTGATCTGAAAAACTCAATCGATGCCATTTTCATTGATCTCAAAAACTCCCAATCGATACCAGTTTCATTGATCTGAAAAACTCAATCGATACCATTTTCATTGATCTGAAGAACTCAATCGATACCAGTTTCCTTGATCTCAAAAACTCCCAATCGATACCAGTTTCATTGATCTCAAAAACTCAATCGTTGCCATTTTCATTGATCTCAAAAACTCCCAATCGATACCAGTTTCATTGATCTCAAAAACTCCCAATCGATACCAGTTTCATTGATCTGAAAAACTTGCAATCGATACCAGTTTCATTGATCTGAAAAACTCCCAATCGATACCAGTTTCATTGATCTGAAAAACTTGCAATCGATACCAGTTTCATTGATCTGAAAAACTCCCAATCGATACCAGTTTCATTGATCTGAAAAACTTGCAATCGATACCAGTTTAATTGATATGAAAAACTCCCAATCGATACCAGTTTCATTGATCTGAAAAACTCCCAATCGCTACCAGTTTCATTGATCTGAAAAACTCGCAATCGATACCAGTTTCATTGATCTGAAAAACTCCCAATCGCTACCAGTTTCATTGATCTGAAAAACTCGCAATCGATACCAGTTTCATTGATCTGAAAAACTCCCAATCGCTACCAGTTTCATTGATCTGAAAAACTCGCAATCGATACCAGTTTCATTGATCTGAAAAACTCGCAATCGATACCAGTTTCATTGATCTGAAAAACTCGCAATCGATACCAGTTTCATTGATCTGAAAAACTCGCAATCGATACCAGTTTCATTGATCTGAAAAACTCGCAATCGATACCAGTTTCATTGATCTGAAAAACTCGCAATCGATACCAGTTTCATTGATCTGAAAAACTCGCAATCGATACCAGTTTCATTGATCTGAAAAACTCGCAATCGATACCAGTTTCATTGATCTGAAAAACTCGCAATCGATACCAGTTTCATTGATCTGAAAAACTCGCAATCGATACCAGTTTCATTGATCTGAAAAACTCGCAATCGATACCAGTTTCATTGATCTGAAAAACTCGCAATCGATACCAGTTTCATTGATCTGAAAAACTCGCAATCGATACCAGTTTCATTGATCTGAAAAACTCGCAATCGATACCAGTTTCATTGATCTGAAAAACTCGCAATCGATACCAGTTTCATTGATCTGAAAAACTCGCAATCGATACCAGTTTCATTGATCTAAAAAACTCGCAATCGATACCAGTTTCATTGATCTGAAAAACTCGCAAACTAAACCAGTTTCATTGATCTGAAGAACTTAATCGATGCCATTTTCATTGATCTCAAAAACTCCAAGCGCTACAGTATCAAGACATGCGCATACGCCCTTTCTGCTACTAACGCTGAAGGGCATAAGTATGTATATATGTATGGTCACAAATTGCTTACAATTGGCAATCTCCGAGAATTAATCCGACTCATTGTTCCTGTCGTGTATATGGATATATGTATATGTTTATTAGACATCAATGGAGAGAGCCACGTTCGATGTCTCTCTTGTGTGTAGGCTTATATATGTGATTTGACACAGCTGAATTTTAATGTAGCATCATTTAGATTTTTTTATGCTCTTAATGATCACAGTATGTTTGTATACACACACACACACACACACACACACACATATATATATATATATAAATAGTATAAATACACACTCACATATATATGTATGTATATATATATATATATATATATTATATATATATATATATATACATATGTGTAGAGTACGTGCTATACATGTGTACGTTTGCTCTTATGTATATGCCTAAATTAGTATCATATATGTGTTATGAGACCTAGAGAAATGAGGCTGGAGTTTCTGGAAGATACTTTAATTACCTACTGTATGTTAAGGAGGCTGGTGTTATGTTATAAATCCCTACTTTGAGGGATTCTGCCGTTTTTGGTGCATCCTTGTTTTATCGTTGGTACCCCACTGACCAAATCCAACGTTGCTTAGCTTCGCTGATTCGATGACAGTATAGGCAAGGTTTATGAGCGTGTTATTTCGTATTTTTTTTCTTCGGCCACTTTTAAAGATTTAAAGGTTTAAAGAGACGTGGGCCAGTAGGATCCTTAGACTCTTAGAGGGATATAAGTATTTGTAAACAAAATATAAAATTGGTAGAAAGGATGTTGAAAGAAGGTGAAACAAAGCCTGGCATGTTGCCGAACTAAGTTTTCTGCAATGTCTCAGTTTGGTGTAAATTTTGGAGTATATGTAATAACTTTCTGAATAGGGATATCTTAACGTGGTGGTAAGGATTGCGTATCCCCATGATCAGAAAAGATGTGCTATTCTGGGCCACCCATTCCAAGTTGGTTTACTGTGAGCGTTCAGACTGAAGTCTCCCACCATTATCAATCCGCTGAGGCCAGCTTAGTGATGAAAACTAGCCAAAAGCCAGATATGAATAAAATATGTTTGAGGCCTTTGTCCTGCAGTTGACTAGAAACGGCTGCATTTGTTGTTGCGTAAGTAGATACATAAATGTGTATATATTAAGAATTGAATATCATTCCACTACAAGTAGAATGACCAAATGAAATCAAGGTCATTCCCTTGATTAAGTTGAGCCACCTTTCATATGGCTTTCTAAATGAAGGTTTGCCCAATTAGATACTAATCCGCTTAATAGGTTCACCTAAGAGGGGCAACATAATAGTACTGAATTAGTACCTTATTAAGGCTTATGTAATCAGGGAATTTTTTCTGGTAAGGGAGATTTTTTCTTCTTCTTTGAGATGTTTTATGTTTTGGAATTTAGTTTTATATACAGTAGATTCATACTCTATATTTCACTTTTTTTTCATCTCCCCTCAGATGGAAACCTTAATCCTGCTCAGAGAGAGAGAGAGAGAGAGAGAGAGAGGAGAGAGAGAGAGAGAGAGGTTGCTCTTATAAGTCCAATAGAGACGAAGTATTCTATATTACACGTAATGTCTTTTGGTATGGATATTCCCACCGTATAATACTGCAAGTATCCTTGTTAAGATGAATATTATACAGTAGGTATCCCTTTGTAGTTATCATTAGGAATGGAAATGTATTAATCAATGCTTTTCTGCTGAACAGGTTGAATTAAATCTAATTTTATAGTTTGAATATGACTTGGATATTTAACTTTGTTACGGATTTTCATATATTTCATAATTTTTCATTTTTATATTTATATATTTTTCGTTACTTTATTTCTTTTCCGCACTAGGCTGCTTTTCTTGTTGGAGCCACTGGGCTTGTAGCATTTTGCTTTTAAAATGCGGGTTATTCCTTGGCTAGTTATAATAACGTATACATAGCCACACACACACACACACACACACACACACATATATATATATATATATTTACTTGGTTTGCTGTTAGCGATCAGACTAAAATCTTTCACCATCACCAGTTTACATTGGCCAGCGTGGTGATTAGAACTGGTCTAACCCTAAGCATGAGTTTACATGTCCGAGGCATTTGTCCGGCAGTGGTCTAGAAACAGCTGCATTTGTTGTTGTTGGTATTGTATGTATTGCACACATATATGTAGATGGAGAAGGCTGACTAGAAACAGCGTCCCCATATAGCCTCTCTCTCTCTCTCTCTCTCTCCTCTCTCTCTCTCTCTCTCTCGACCGCTGGTGTAACATTGATAATATTCCATACGTATTCATGTTAATAATCGTATCTTTATTTTATTCCTTTTGATGGTATTTGT
Organism: Palaemon carinicauda; assembly: GCF_036898095.1. Taxonomy (NCBI): domain Eukaryota; kingdom Metazoa; phylum Arthropoda; class Malacostraca; order Decapoda; family Palaemonidae; genus Palaemon; species Palaemon carinicauda. Next base: position 29,604,237 of record NC_090744.1, read on the forward strand.
ATCTTTCCATCTAGATTTTCAGGGAGGTTTGTTATTCCAAATCTAGGAGATTAATCCTCTGCGTAAACTTTAACCTTTATGCCATTTGAATCCTTGTTTGTTGTACCCCAAACATTTGCAAAAAATGAGAGGAGCAGGAGAATAACTTTACAAAGGAACTAATTACTTCTTGTATATATATATATATATATATATTATATATATAAATAGATAGATAGATAGATACAGGTATATATCATGTATATATATATATATATATATGTGTGTGTGTGTGTGTGTGTATGTATGTATGCATATATTTATATGTATTTATGTAATATAACTAAGCAAAATTAATGCATCCTTGTATTTAAATAAACATAAGTAAAGTAACCATTCTACCGTGAAAAGTATTGAAAATACAAGATTAAATTAAATCTCCAACTATAACAATAACACAGAAGAGAGAGAGAGAGAGAGAGAGAGAGAGAGAGAGAGAGAGATCTTCAGGATAGAAGAAAACTCCTTCGACGCAGACAGCAGGATTCCCTACGCCTTATCTTTAAATGTCTTGAGTGTAAAGAAAGAGGAAAATATGACTGGAAATTTTACGACTGCAGTACTTCGCAATGCTAGGGATGCTAGGGGGTTAGCGAGTGGGAAACTGGGTAAAATGGTTACTATCTGTAAAGGATGGGAAATATCATTATACTATAGTATACGCAACCCGTCTAAAGTAATTGCCAAATATTTAGATTAATATGCACAAACAGATTCAACCCTTCCTGCCCCTCCCCCTTTCCTAACTACAACCAGGAAGCTGTGGTTTCCGAGCTACCTCTTAGGGTTCCCCCTCTCCCCAGGATATGACTACTCCCTCTCCCCTTACCCGAAAGAGTGGGGAGTATTTAATTTCTTTCTGGTCACTGTCAGCTCTCCCCCCATCCCTCTGGTAGGTGGAGAGGGAGTTGTCATACCCTGGAGAGAGGGGGTTGCGTGTGTATGCATATCTATCTAAATATTTAGCTGTTATTTTGACGGGTTGCGTAAACTAGTGCATATATGCATGCATACATATACACACACACACACACGTATATATATATATATATATATATCTTTGATCATATAGAGGAGATTATTCGGCGGGTGGAAATAGAACTGTGAGTTTGTAATTCTGGGAAATATTTTTTTTCTCTTTTTATGGGCAAGGAAAGAATAGATTTAGAAATTCACGAGGAAGGATCTACCAGAACTTCTCTTCAAACAGGAAAGTAAAACTTTCTCCTCTTCGGTGTCTTGCCGGAACACCTGATCTTATCAGGCCTTGCTGGAAGTTCGGAGGAAGTCTAGAGGGAAACCTGTAGTTTGAGGTTGCTTAACTTATAGCTGAGAGAACTTTCTATGGGATGGATTGATAAAGGGATTATATATTTTGGGGAGTTGGTGAGGGAATTATTTATGGAGATTTGAATAATGAAGGGTTTATCCATTGGAGGTAAGGATAGGGATAATGAAGTCTATTCATTGAAAGTAAGGATAGGAATAATGAAGTCTTATCTATTGGAGTTGAGAACGGGGATCCGGTATCCACATGGGCTTGTCTAAAGGTTTAAAGCCTGCTCATGAATGGCAGAGATAAGAGACAGGGACATTGCCCTAGTAAGCAGGACAATGCCCTAGAGATTGATCATATATTCATATGATCAGCGCCCAAGCATCCTCTCCACCCAAGCTAGGACCAGATAGGACCAGGCAGTGGCTACTGATGACTCATCCGTAGACCTATAATCTCCCCTAAACCCCCAATCATTAGCTCACAATGATGGTGAGGTTTCAGGGACTAAAGGAACTAACGAGTTTGAGTGGGCCTCGAACCCAGTCTGGCGATCGCCAGGGGGAGACTTTACCAATAGGCCACAACAACTCTTGCTAGTCAGATTAGAATGTTTTTTTTTTTTTCTTTTTTTACGAGGCATACGTATACCTAATGTCTTATTGATATAAATATTGTATCTGAGCTGTATAAAATGACGTCTAAATATTTTGAAAGTTATGCACACACACTCGCGCACATAGATTCAATCTTACCCACACACCCCACATACCCCCGTTCCTAACTACAACCAGGTGGTTCGGCAATTTGTGGGAGTATGGTTTCCGAGTGTACCTCTCAGTGTAACCCCCTTTACCAGGCTATGATTACTCCCTCTCTCCTGAGCGTGAAAGGAAATGAATAAATATATATATGTATATATATATATATATATATATACATATACATATATATATATATACATATATATATATATATATATACATATATATATATATATATATATAGGACACTTGTTTTTTATTATATAGGGGAGATTGTAAATTGTCTTCTCAGATACGCTTGATGAGAATGGATGAGAAGGTATTTGTATCGGTAATATGTGTAAAATTATCAATTTAATATGATTTTATATATTATATAAGCTGAGATGTTATTTCTTATCTAGTACTGAATAAAATTAGGGCTAAGAGGAGGTCCTGCGAAAATAAGATATGATGAGGATAATTAACAATAATTAGAAATATACTATATTCACTATAAGAGTACACTGTTGAAAAAAACGTAATTTTAATCGGCAATTCTCCGTAAGAATATACTGTTCTCAACTGTATTTCAGTAAAATACAGGCGACCGTAATTTTACCATACTTTGTTATTATCTTTTACAGGTTGTTAACCGTAATATCACTCCTTTAGGTCAATATATCCGTCTTTAAAACGGTAAATGCCTGGCAACATTTATTCCAGGATTTTTACCTTTTTTTTTTACGAGAAATTTTTAACCGTTCAACATCCCTTGTTATTTGAATAAAATTCAATGCGAAATAGTATTATCACTATTACTTTTATTGAGTGTTGAAAATTGTTGATATTATAATTACACGATTTTTTGTTTTGTTTATAGAACACATTAATATATATATATATATATATATACATATATATATATACATATATATATATATATATACATATATATACATATATATATATATATATATATATGTATGTATATATATATATATTATATGTATATATATATATATATATGTATATATATATATATATATATACATAAAATCCAAGATCTTCAGCTTCAATTACTAAATCCTAATAACATATTTGCATCCTCATTTAGCTTTTAAACCTTACCTGTCTTCCACTATCTTGGATTAGAGATCTCTTGCTTGAGAGTACACTCGGGGTCTATTCTATCGTGTTGCTATTCCTCTTATTAATTTGAAGTGTTTATAGTTTATATATGAAAGATTTATTTTGATATTATCGTTCTTAAACCTCTCTTGTAGTTTTACTCATTTCCTTTCCGCACTGGGCTATTTCTCTGTTTGAGCCCTTGGGCTTATAGCATCCTGCTTTTCGAACTAGGGTTGTAGCTTAGCTATTGTGATTTGACTATAATTTGATCAACGGGAAATTCTGAGAAGAAAATGGAGGCCTACTTACATTAACCATCATTTGATAAACCTCAGTAAGCAAATTTCTTCATGGGAAATACTCGATCTCCACAGATGGAGTAACCTGTTCTAATGTTTCAAGTTCAGCATTTTTATCATTCAAATCCAGTGGGTTTTTGCTACATTGTTAGGAATTTGATTTCTTATCAACCTCATTAAACGTCGTTAGTCTCTCTCTCTCTCTCTCTCTCTCTCTCTCTCTCTCTCTCTTCAAATTTTCGGGTTTTTGCTACGTTGTTGGGAATTTGATTTCTTATTAACCTCATTAAACGTCGTTAGTCTCTCTCTCTCTCTCTCTCTCTCTCTCTCTCTCTCTCAATTTTTGGGTTTTTGCTACGTTGTGAGCAATTTGATTTTGCAGTCCTGTCTCTTTTAGTAACCTCCTTAAACGTCATTAGTCTCTCTCTCTCTCTCTCTCTCTCTCTCTCTCTCTCTCTCTCTCTCTCAGAAATAAAGCGTGGAATCCTTTGTAACTGATCACCATTTATTTATTGAATTGTTTTAAAGAATCTAAAGCAGTATTTATTAACGTAAGGTAAAATAGCTTGCTCAGGATGCATAGTTTTTCAGTGTCACAAAATATAAATGAATTTTTTTTATTCTATAAATTACAACAATATGTTCTCAACTAAATTTTGACGTCATCAAATATTTTGAAATGTATTTTATTCTGTTTACGTCACGCAAGGAACATATTTTCATTGTTTATTTCCTCAATTGTGTAACGTCACAAAATGATTTATCTTTTATAGCAATTTACTACTTCAAAATATTCTCTTTATTTTTATATTTGCCGTAACTTATTCTTCAACATCCCTTTCTGAGTGGGGTTACCTGAACGAGGTGAAAGGGTTTGCGTATCGCCATGATCACTTAAGCTGTACTACACGGGGCCACCCATACTTGGTTGGTTTGCTGTGAGCGATCAAACGAAAATCTCCCACCATCACCAATCTGCATTGGCTAGCGTGTTATGATGAAATGACCAAAAAAGAGGCATGAATAACGACATGTTTAAGGCTTTGTCCTTCTGTGGACTAAAAGCGGCTGTATTTGTTGTAATTTTGAACATGTGATATATCATAAAATTATATAATTTTATAAAGCAAAATCGTGAAAGAGACGTTTTTATAACACTAACATGTTATTGTTTATGATTAGTCCCAAAATGTAGGACTCAAGCATTTGTCAAATTATAAAATGTTGCAAAAGAATAGATATTAAATTTGTTTCGTTTCACGTGGACGGCTTCATATCTTCCGTCGGTGAGATTGATTGATTTCCCTTGACAAAGTGGCCTCTCAACAGGCCTGCCTGGCTCTCATGAAATTGCCCAATAAAAGAAAAAAAATATCAAAACGACAACTAAATAATACCTAAATAAGTGTGTAAGTGTTATTGTGGTTGCGTAGAAACTAGGCAATTATATATATATATATATATATATATAATGTATGTATATTTATATATATATATATATATATATAAATATATATATACATATATTTATATATATATATAAATATATATATATATATATATATATCTGTGTGTGTGTATTTAATAGTTATGCTAGTTTTTCCCATGATTTGGTTATTTTTAACATTTATTGTTCGACCCCCGTTCAATTATTATTTGTTTTTTATTTTTGTTGCGAATATCTCATTGCATTTGTTGTGGTTGGATATATTTGTTTAATATTTTTAATGCAAATTTTTCCTTTATTAGGTTATTCTTCACATTTGTTGTTCACCAACCGTTTATTTGTTATCTTTTTCATGATATTTTCTAACGAATATTTTATGGCATTTGGTGTGATTTTATATATTAATTTACTAGTTTTTATGGTAATTTTTTTCCGTGATGTTAATTTTTTTTAAGTTATTGTTTGTCATCCGTTTATTTATATGATTTATGATTTTGTGTGACGAGTATTTTATGAGATTTGGTGTGAAGGTTTACACCACCATTGTATGTATGTACTCATTCTTTTATTAATTTTTACATCCATATCTGGTGTTCAGATTTACACCGCAATTGTACATATTCACTCATATATTAATATTTACAACCACCGCTTGAGTTATACCCTGGGTTCACCCATAACTCATTTAATTAACTCATTTAATACAAATACGGTCACTGATATTTCGAGAAGTATTAGTTCTCGTTTCACTGGTCGTGACGTATGACATGCTTTTAATCAGGCACACCCTACCTGATTGACAGGTTGATTTGGGAGTCGCTCAGGCAAACAGGGGGTTGGGACACGTCGTGTAACTATGCAAATATTTCATGACAGAGAATCTCTTGTTGTTTATAATGTTTTCATATTCTTCCTTCTGTTTCTCATCTTTATCTCTTTTGCTTTCTCTTCTCGTTTGTCGTTCTTTATTTTTACCTCTTTGCTTTCAGTTTTTCTCTTAATTTATCTAATTCTTTATTTTCCTTCTCTAATAATTCTTTATTTTTCCTTCATGTAACTATGCAAATATTTCATGACAGAGAATCTCTTGTTGTTTATATTTTTTTTTCTTATTCTTCCTTCTGTTTCTCATCTTTATCTCTTTTGCTTTCTCTTCTCGTTTGTCGTTTTTTATTTTTACAGTTTTCCTTTCAGTTTTCCTCTAAATTTATCTAATCCTTCATTTTCCTTCTTCTCTAATAATTCTTCATTTTCCTTCATGTAACTATGCAAATATTTCATGACAGAGAATCTCTTGTTGTTTATAATTTTTTTCTTATTCTTCCTTCTGTTTCTCGTCTTTATCTCTTTTGCTTTCTCTTCTCGTTTGTCGTTCTTTATTTTACCTTTTTGCTTTCAGTTTTCCTCTAAATTTATCTAATTCTTCATTTTCCTTCTTCTCTAACAATTCTTCATTTTCCTTCATAAAACTATGCAAATATTTCATGGCAGGGAATCTGTTGTCGTTGTTTATATTTTTTTTTCTTATTCTTCCTTGTTTCTCATCTTTATCTTTTTCATTTTCTTTTTCTTCTCATTTGTCATTCTTTATTTTTAAGGTTTTATATCCAGATTTCCTCTAAATTTATCTCTCTCTCTCTCTCTCTCTCTCTCTCTCCTCTCTCTCTCTCTCTCTTTTTTTCCATGAAACTATGGCTCCAAACAGCCAACCATTGAAGCGTTCTTTCATTAACATTAAGTCAGAGTTGTCCAAATTATGAGATAGTGGACAGGATAGGAGAATATGATCGATGGTCTGGGTATTTTCTCCACATTCGCAGGACTGGTCAGTTTTAAGGCCCTATTTGTCCAGATTGTCACCTGTTCTGGCCACTCCAGGTCTAGCTCTAGCTAGTGCACCATCATCAATTTCTTCCGTGCACTGTTTAAAGGCCACTCATGAATAGCAAAGGCAAGTGAAGAAACATTGCCCTGTCAAGCAGGACAATGCCTTAGAGACTAACTAAATTACATATAATCAGCGCCCAAGCCCCCTCTCAATCCCAGCAAGAACCAAGGAGGGCCAGGCAATGACTGCTGATGATTCAGCAGATAGACTTATATGCTCCCACAAACCCCCTTCCTTAGTTCACAAGGATGGTGAGGTTGCAGCGACTAAAGAAACTAACGAGTTTGAGCAGGACTTGAATCCCAGTCTGGCTATCAACAGGCAAGGACGCTACCATCCGGCCACCACAACCTTGGGGGCCAGTCTCCTGTCAGTCCCTCCATAGGTCCAATCTATCATTCATATGGGATGTGCAACTTTACGTCCTTACTTTTCTAAAACTGACGTAAATATGATATTGAGAAAATAAATAATTTGATCCTTTTGAATTACAAAGAAAATTTGTTAGGAAGCATACATGAATTAAAATAGATATTGTCATAATTATTAATCGTCGTGCATAACGGAGTTGAAATAGTGAGTTGATTACCGCTCAGATCCGCCTTTAAGGATTGTGACAGCCTATTGGATTGCTTTTCTGACTCGCGATTCATGGGTCTGAGTTCGAGCCTTACTCGTAGTTTAAAAAGGTTTCCACCATTGTTCACAGCCTCACCATTCCTGAGAGCTATGGATGTGGGGTTTGGTTTAGCCTGTATATCTACCTGCTGATTCATCAGCAGCCATTGGCTGGCCCCTCCCTGGAAGTAACTTGGGCGAAGAAAGTGGGGTCTTTTGGGCGCTGATCATATGTATAACGGTCAGTCTCCAAGGTCATTGTCCTGGGCCTTGCCTCTACCGCTCATAAGCGACCTATATATATACATATATATATATATATATATATATACTGTACGTATATATACAAACATATTTGTGTATATATGTATATATATACGTATATATATATATATTATATATATATATATATATGTGTGTGTGTGTGTGTGTGCGTTTAAATACATACATACATACATACATATTCGTTCACTTAAAAATTAAATTTATCATTTTCATAACTAAATATTTATGATGTCACGCTCTATCCCTCTTCGATTTGTTATCCCTCATCATCTCTTTGTTCCTCAGAGGTAATGAGCCACTTGTCTTTTTTTTTATTTGCTTTTTTCCTTTCGTTCTCGATGTTTCTGCGAATCGTGTTCTATCTATTACATGCTCTCTCTCTCTCTCTCTCTCTCTCTCTCTCTCTCTCTCTCTTCTCAGCTTTTCATCTTGACTTTTTCGTATTCGAACTTTGTCTCTTCTCCTTTGCCCCCTTATTTTTATTTACATTATTTACTTATTTGCGTCTTATATCCATTTTTCTTTAATCACTCTATCTCCTTACTTTTATTCTTCCTATTCCGGTTTTTTTATCATCACCTGTATTTTATGTTATTACCCCTTTGCATTATATTTTCTTTTTATAACAGACTTTTGATTGTTTTTGTGTTTCCTTTCATGGCATTATCATATTCAGTCTCTCACTCCCCTTAACCATTGTCTTTGTTATATCTTTCTGTGAAAACTTTCGGTCTTTATTTCTCTTATCCTTTTTAAATTTCTCTCTCTCTCTCTCTCTCTCTCTCTCTCTCTCTCTCTCTCTCTCTCGATAACATTAGTTGCGGCTTCAGCACAAATGGAAGATGAAGGATCTACCCAGAGTCCCTAATTATCTGATGAGTAATTTGTTAGAAATTATTAATGTCGTTGTTATGAATCAATCTTCATCCACTTGATATTTCCGACACCGCACACGTATTAATGTATTTATTATATCTGAAGATGTGCAATGTATATGCATGTATGTATGTATATATATATATATATATATATGTATATATGTATGTATGTATTTATTTAATCTTGAAGACATGAGACTTTTTAATATCAACATATACATGAAAAAAGAAATGTAGGAGGACGCATATGGAGAGAGAGAGAGAGAGAGAGAGAGAGAGAGAGAGAGAGAGAGTGGGGAGGACAATATCTGTCAAACATCAGACAGTTTTAATGAGAAGATAAAGAAGAAAAGATATCCAGAAGGCTTTTAATGAAGGCTTTTGAGATTATTTAAACACATACATACGTAAACTCACTGTCACATGGAGAGTTAGGTAAATTTTTGAGAATATTGGTTATTTTGTTGAAGGTTTGATGATATTTTAAAATTATTTTGATCTCTCTTAAATATTTAGATTTTGGAATTCTATGAGTCTTCGTGATTTGTTAAACATATTAATATTTTTTTTCTCTCTCTCTCTCTCTCTCTCTCTCTCTCTCTCTCTCTCTCTTTTCCTGTGTCCTACATTCCTCTTTCCATGTCTATCCTGATATTAAAAAGTCTTATGTTTTTAAGATTCTCTCTCTCTCTCACTCTCTCTCTCTCTCTCTCTCTCTCTCTCTCTCTCTCTTTTCCTGTGTCCTACATTCCTCTTTCCATGTCTATCCTGATATTAAAAAGTCTTATGTTTTTAAGATTCTCTCTCTCTCTCTCTCTCTCTCTCTCTCTCTCTCAATTCATATTCATTTTTAGTTCCTAACTGCCACCTGAGATGGTAGGGAAGGTTCACTTGCACACAAAAAAGTCTGATATATAATTTATGAGAGAGAGAGAGAGAGAGAGAGAGAGAGAGAGAGAGAGAGAGAGAGAGAGAAGGGCATTATCTGTAGGACATCAGACTTTTAATGAAAAAATAAAGAAAAACATATGAGTTATAAATGGCTTTGGAAGCTTCTGGTGTTCCTGAAAATGATTTTAAAAGGTTTTGTGAGGTGTCAGTAAGATTCAGGGTTTGGTAAATGTTTTAATGAATAACAGAAATATTTTTTTTCTTTCATTTTGCCTGTTTGTAGATGTCGCAGAAAACATGAATACCATTTTTTTAAGTTTTAATTAATATGAGTTTAATAGATATTGGAGTATTTTTAAGCAATTATTAGATATCTTCTAACGTAAGGCTAAAGTGTTATACTGAGACGGATAACTTATAAGGCATTTGATCTCCTCCTTTACTTTCTCTCAATCATTTCAAGAATAAACACTTCTTTAACAGCCCTATATATATATATATATATATATACATATATATACATATATATATATATATATGTATATATATATATATATATATTCCTTTCCTGTTACGCTCAGTGGTGAGAAGTAGTCATAACTTGTTGAGAGGGGCTACCCCGAGAAGTACTCTCTGAAACCACACTGTCCCACAAATTGCAGAATCAGCGGAGCGTAGACAGGAAAGGTGGGTGGGGTGTAAAGCAGTGAATCTGTATGTGTGTGATTGCATCTAGATAGGACTATTTAGACATCGTTTTTGAAGGCTCAGGTACACTAGTGTTTAGTAAATAATGAATATTGGTGGCTATATAATGACTAGTAACACTAGTAACAGTAATAAATTTCTACCTCACAACGTAAGCGAATTCTCTTTGAAGGGTGAACAGAATCCTGTTTTCGATTGTGGTGTGACACTAAAAACAATGATGATGATAATTATCACGTAAAGTATTTTCTTAATGGGAGTTTTTTCTTCGAATTGCCATTGTACCAATGCGTTGCTAATGAGTAATGATTATTTTTCGAATACTGAATCGAGCAATTGAAGGCTATCATATAATTTGGTGTAATGTGAACTCACATCTGTTTGTTGTTATTATTATTATTATTATTATTATTATTATTATTATTATTATTATTATTATTATTATTATTATTACAAGCTAAGCTACAGCCCTAGTTGGAAAATCAGGATTCTATAAGCCCAATGGGTCCAACAGGAAAAATAGCCCAGTGAGGAAAGGAAATAAGAAATTATACATATTACTTGAGAAATGATAAACAATTAGATTAAGATATTTTACAAACAGTAGCAAAATTTAGATAGATCTTTTATAAATAAAATATAAAAACTTAAAAAAACAAGAGGAAGGGAAATAAGATAGAATACTGTCCCCGAGTGTACCCTTAAGCAAAATTATTTTCGTATTTATACATTTCTGTCGAGATTTTACTTAAGCAATTTTTTAATCTGTTTAGGTAATGTAATAACGATGTTGAATATCACGTTAGAGAGAGAGAGAGAGAGAGAGAGAGAGAGAGAGAGAGAGAGAGAGATGTAAAAATCTGATTTTTCAAGATCATTATTTTGAAGTGAAACCTAAATTGCTAGAATTAGCGTAAGAAAATTGTAATTAGTATTGAAATCTAGAGAGGGTAATGCTATAATGATGACAAAAGTTATGCATACAGTACACACACACACACACACACACACACATATATATATATATATATATATATATGTGTGTGTGTATGTGTGTGTGTGTGTGTATTTATATGTAGATATGCATGTGTGTGTACGGAAAAACCCAATGTTATTCACCTGTTTTAGTCCAATTCATTTAATCACACTGTTTTTAATTCCTTACCTCGTGGTTTATCTCATTCAAATGAAATTATTCAATTCTCAAACACATATTTCCTTTCATATTCTTTAGCATTATCTCTTGTATGTTGATGGTGCAAATTCCAAGCAATTCTCATGCGAGATGATGGTACATGAAATCTTCTGACCCGCTTACCTCCTTTTTTAAAATACTCAATTACTTGTTGTTTATGTTTGTGTTGTATTTAACTAATTTTTCTGTCGCCGATACAATGAATTTTATTTTAAACTTCTTACGAGCGTGTTTTTTTTTTTTTTTCAAACGTCTTAAATTCGCCATTCTCTGAAATTATACCCGGTACACCAATTCAGTGACTGCTTACGTTTTTATTTGAGTATTAGCCCTTTTATCCTCTTTTTTTTTTTTTTTATATATACGTTTCACTATTCTTCCTCTTACTGATGATTTTTTTTTTCTTATAAAGAATTTTTTTTAGAAACATCGTAAACTCACCCATCTACACTATGCTTTAAAATTGTACCTAGCACACCAATCCAGTGACTGCTTATGTTGATATATGTGTATTAGCTCTTTTATCCTCTTTTTTTTATTTACATTTGACAAATCTTCCTCTGAATGATAATTTTATTTATTTTTCATTATAAAGAATGTTTTTACGAACATCTTAAATTCGCCCATCTTCCCAATACTCTAAAATTGTACCAAACACACTAATTCAGTGACTGTTTATGTTGATATATGTGTATTAGTTCTTTTATCCTCTTTTTTTTTTTATCTACGTTTGACTAATCTTCCTCTCAATGATAATTTAATTTATTTTTTATTGAAGATTTTTTTTTTCTTTTTGCAACTAACATCTTAAACTCACCCATTTTCCCTGAAAACCTTAAAATTGCACCCAACACACCAATCTAGTGACTGCTTACGTTTATATAAGTGCATTAGCTCTTTTATTCTATTTTATCTACGTCTGACTAATCATCCTCTCACTCATAATTTTATTCGTTGTTTATTATTAAGATTTTTTTTTTCAAACATCTCGAACTCACCGACCTTCCCAATACCCTAAAATCGTACCCAGCACGCCAATTGCAATTTCGGAGCACGTTCTACGTAAACACCGATCTCTTCCGAAGTTTTATGTGAGGGAGCAGGCGTTGGTCTAATAGCCGTGGATCCGACTGGCCAGATCACACGGGTCCTGGAATGCCAAAGATAAACGTTCCTCCAGATATCCCACCATATGTTGGATCAGCCAAGGTGCGGATCTGTGGGCGGACATGTTTTGCATCCAAGTGGAATCTCTGGAAAACCTGTAAAATCTCTCTCTCTCTCTCTCTCTCTCTCTCTCTCTCTCTGTGCTGTACGTTTTGGAGGCGGTAATATTAAGGTTAAAACGATTCAGCATTTACTTTTAGTCAATTTTGTTTCCAAATTCTCTCTCTCTCTCTCTCTCTCTCTCTCTCTCTCTCTGTCATTGTAGGGGTTCTTGGGAGATGGGAATATTAAGGTTAATACAACGCTGAGTTTACTTTTAGTTAATTCTGTTTCCTCTCTCTCTCTCTCTCTCTCTCTCTCTCTCTCTCTCTCTGTCATTGTAGCGGTTCTTGGGAGATGGCAATATTAAGGTTAATACAACGCTGAGTTTACTTTTAGTTAATTCTGTTTCCTCTCTCTCTCTCTCTCTCTCTCTCTCTCTCTCTCTCTTAAGAACTTCTATGGAGACTGTAATATTAAAGTTAAAACGACGCTTATTATTAGTACGTGAATTTGATTTTTTTCCTGAATTTCTCTCTCTCTCTCTCTCTCTCTCTCTCTCTCTCTCTAGGTACCATCCGTGTGTATGGTAATGCTGGAATAAGGGATTGGCTCGATTTGTATCACGAACGTTATTACTCCTGCCTAGGAGGTTTTAGAATGACTTGCTTTTATTTATTTATTTATTTATTTATTTGTGAGCAGGATTACGTCAAAACTTATTGCTGGATTTTCACAAAATTTTACCAGCGGATATGTGTTATGGTCCGGAAGAACTCATTCAATTTTGGAGGTTATCAGGATCAAGATCACTAGTGTTATTATTAATATTATTATTATTGTTATTATTGTTGTTGTTGTTGTTGTTATTGTTATCATTATTATTGTTATTAATATTACTACTACTATTATTATTACTACTAATATTATTCTTATTATTTTTATTATTATTATTATCATCATCACTATTATTATCATCATTATTATTATTATTATTATTATTATACAGTAGTATTCACAGACCAACATTGCTGAGGACTCTGAAGCGCGAAGTAGTTGATGAATGGAGAAGTATTATTGAGTTAAAAGCTGAAGATAGAGACGACTAGCGAAATCTAACCGAGGCCCTTTGCGTCAATAGGCGTAGGAGGAAATGATGATGATGATGGGAATTCACAGTCAGTATATGAAAGAGGGAAAGCTTGGTCCGTAGACTTGAGTAAATATCGTCTTTGGCGGAGGTCTGAAGTATCTGATTGCTTTTGTTTGTATGTCTATTCCTGGTCTTCATTCCTCTTGCCAAATAATACGTAATTGGTTTTAAACGTATTCTGATAATTTTAGTTAACTTTAAAATCACGTGTGATGTGGATATTATTCCCGCAAGATGAATGTGTATTGTATTTGTACTCTTTTTACACTCATATTCATGTTATAGGGATACTATCGTTGGGTACAGCTCTGGTCAACGGTTAGATAAAGTCACTTATATGTGGAAAAATTTTATTATTTTTCTTATCCCCTTGGTCATTTCTTCTTCTTCTTCTTCTTCTTCTTCTTCTTCTTCTTCTTCTTCTTCTTCTTCTTCTTCTTCTTCTTCTTCTTCTTACATATAGAACGAAAACGATGTTTATTTAGATATCAAGTGCCATATATGAAAAAGTGAAAAAATGTGAGATAAAATATAAGTTTATTGGCCTGTTTACCTAATCTACGCGTTTACAATATTTCATAGCCAGTTCTTACTATGCAAAAAAAAAAAAAAGGGTAATTGCAAACGATTCTTCTGAATACATTCAAACTCCCTCTCCGTCCTTTCATTCTTATTTTCACATTTTTGTAACTCCATTTCCATAAAGAGTTAAGGTCGCTCATGAATGGTAGAGGCAAAGAACAGTGACAATGTCCTAGTACAACAATGCCTTAGACTCTTAGAGTCTAACCATATCCAAGCTTGGGCAAGCAATTGATCTTGCTTCACTTTGACCAATTATTATTATTATTATTATTATTATTATTATTATTATTATTATTATTATTATTATTACTTGTTAAGCTACAACTCTAGTTGGAAAAGCAGGATGCTATAAGCCCAGGGACTCCAAAAGGGAAAATAGCCCAGTGAGGAAAGGAAACAAGAAAAAATAAAATATTTTGAAAACAGTAACATTTAGATAAATATCTCCTGTAAAACTATAAAACTTTAACAAATCAAGAAGAAGAGAAATATTACCCTTGTCCATCATTTATTTACTTCCAATTACATAATTGTGGAAATACACATCTTTCCAATTTTTCCACAGTCCATTGCCCCAACTTACTGGTTTCCATTTGGTCTCGTATCACAGATCAGTAAAGTTAGTTTGCCAAACACCAGCAGGGAAGCAGACGGGAGCGTTCTGGCATAATTGGGAGTCATACTCAGGAATTCCCTCTGCTCAGGGTTTAAGGTTTATAGGTCTCTTATGAATGACATAGGGAAGGGCCAGTGGCAGTAGTATAGACTGACCGTATGTCCATATGATCAGCGCTCAAGCCCCTTCTCCGTCCAAGCTAGGACCAGGGAGGGCCAGGCAATGGCTGCTGATGTCTCAGCAGATAGACCTATAGGATCCCCATACACCTCATCCTTAACTCACATGGATCTTGAGGTTGCAGACACGGGAGGAAACGGGAGTTAAAGCGGGACTTGAACCCTAGTTGGCTGATCGCTAGGCATGAATTTATCAATCACTCAGAAATGCTGACAAAAAAAATGTAGTCGTGGATAATTGATTGATTGATTGATTGATTATGAGTTATCTGGCATCCTGACATCTAAGGTCATTGACGCCGATAGTCGTGGTTAATTGATTGATTGATTATGAGTTATCTGGCATCCTGACATCTAAGGTCATTGGCGCCGATAGTCGTGGTTAATTGATTGATTGATTATGAGTTATCTGGCATCCTGACATCTAAGGTCATTGGCGCCGATAGTCGTGGTTAATTGATTGATTGATTATGAGTTATCTGGCATCCTGACATCTAAGGTCATTGGCGCCGATAGTCGTGGTTAATTGATTGATTGATTATGAGTTATCTGGCATCCTGACATCTAAGGTCATTGACGCCGATAGTCGTGGTTAATTGATTGATTGATTATGAGTTATCTGGCATCCTGACATCTAAGGTCATTGGCGCCGATAGTCGTGGTTAATTGATTGATTGATTATGAGTTATCTGGCATCCTGACATCTAAGGTCATTGGCGCCGATAGTCGTGGTTAATTGATTGATTGATTATGAGTTATCTGGCATCCTGACATCTAAGGTCATTGGCGCCGATAGTCGTGGTTAATTGATTGATTGATTACGAGTTATCTGGCATCCTGACATCTAAGGTCATTGGCGCCGATAGTCGTGGTTAATTGATTGATTGATTACGAGTTATCTGGCATCCTGACATCTAAGGTCATTGGCGCCGATAGTCGTGGTTAATTGATTGATTGATTACGAGTTATCTGGCATCCTGACATCTA
>NC_090744.1:29625363-29630363 GCF_036898095.1 Palaemon carinicauda
AGAAGTATTGTCAAGAATAATCCCGTATGAAACTGAAAATGAGAAAATGTCTCGTTTTCTCTCACTCAGTTGAGGGAAAAATATGAAGGGCTTCTGATCAACATTTTTATTCTGCAAGCCTTCCTGGCTTGATTGGGCTTGAAGGAGAGAGAGAGAGAGAGAGAGAGAGAGAGAGAGAGAGAGAGAAAACAAAGGATATCAGAATGGCTCAGACGTATATACACAGACACAGGTACACACATAATATATATATATATATATATATATGTGAGAGAGAGAGAGAGAGAGAGAGAGAGAGAGAGAGAGAGAGAGAAAGAGATAAAAGTATCCTTGTAGTAATTATTGCTGACAATACATAGGAGGAAGAGTGTAAAAGAAGAAAAGATCCTTTGGGAAATGATAGAAGAAAAACATGTTGACGTCTTCGAGGGGACTTGGAACCTCAGGAATCCTAACATTTTGGGAGTGATGAATAACAGGCTTAACCGAGGGCATGTTCCTGGAAAGGTATATAGGAGAGGTTTCAGCAATGCACTTTTATCCTGTACCAGGGGTGGCTCGAAAGAAAAATAAAACTGTCACTGCCATATTCACTTTTTAACTTTTGAGCACAAATAATTTTCTTCCTACACCTACATCATGGTTATGTTACAGATGATCGAGGCTATAATTTATTTTAAGAGGGTCGTTATATGTCACCCTGAATCTCTGACTAAGGTACAGCCGGACGCAGGAACTCCTGGTGCACTTTTCTTTGAAGTAGTGCGCCAAGCCATATCCATCAACCTCTGCCATCTCTCCCTACACTATCTGTTTGCTTACTGACGTTAAAGTAAGGGTCTGATAGGGTGCACATCTTTGGAATGAGGTGTAACAGGG
This sequence comes from Palaemon carinicauda, assembly GCF_036898095.1. NCBI lineage: Eukaryota > Metazoa > Arthropoda > Malacostraca > Decapoda > Palaemonidae > Palaemon > Palaemon carinicauda. The sequence continues at coordinate 29,626,243 of NC_090744.1, forward strand.
ACTCCTGTGTCCAACTGTACTTTGAAGATTCAGATGTATAGAGGAACAATCGTTTGGTAAAAAACAGCAGTCCCGAACATGGGATGCAATAGCAAGTCTTTTGGGCGTCTGCTACCGATAGTGATTGAGATTGCGTATCTGTTAATATAACCGCATGGTTCATTACTTGTAGACTATTGTTGTTACACACACATACGTAATGAATGCGCTTTTCCCATGTATGAGATGTTTTATGTATATTCCTATGCTTCACGCGGATGAATAACAATTATATGCACTGCTCTACAGAGCAAGACCCCAGACTGACCTAATTCCAGCGTAATCTAACAAAAACCATATCATATTGAAGGCAATAAACATGGCCGTATCTAAAAGAGAATTAATAGATTAAGAATACCACTGGTGGAATAAGTCAAAACTGAATAATAAAATAATTAACCTACGTAAAATCATCGATGGTTTGATCATGTAGTCGGGATGGGAGAAAATACGGTCTGGATAACACGTGTAAGAATAAGAGCAAGTCAGTAGAAAATAAAGTGGAAGAGCTGCCGTGCTGAGGGACATGAACACTTGAGTTGAGGACACACGCAGTCGGCTCTTTGTTAAGATATGGGACCCAGGTCTTGTAAAGAAAAAACTCCAGAATAAATCTTCCATGATTCAGTGGACTTTCTGTTGAATTTTTGAGATCAAAACAGCATTCTGAACTGAATTTTCTAATCCATGATATTCAAAGGATTCTAAACCCTTTTGTTTTACTATTTATAAAATATTTCATTCTAATTGTTCATTACTTCTCCAGTAGTTTATTTATTTCCTTGTTTCCGTTCCTGTTTTGGGGTATTTTTCCCTGTTGGACCCCATGGGCTTATAGCATCCTGCTTTTCTAACTAGGGTTGTAGCTTAGCTAGTAACAACAACAATAACAACAACAATAATAATTATAATAATAATAATAGTAATAATAATAATAATAACAATAATAATAATGAAAATAATAATTTGGCATTTTTAAATTTATGTATAACTATAAACCGACAATAGAGGACGGAAAAGAGAAATAATGAAATTGATATTGTTATATGATTTTATTAATCAGTCTCTATACAGATTACTCATGTGTTGCGCAGTACTGGTTATTCTCTCAGATCCTATGTATTCCCTCGAGTAGAAAATAAAATATACCACTGGGGGTACAACGTACCCCAGGCTGGGAACCCCTGTAATATTCAATCTCTTGAGAATCTGGAAACGTCCTCACCAATCGGCAATCTACACTGGGAGTTTGGGATAATGTTGCTAGTGGAAGTTCGCCTCTGTACCATGGTCTTTCACTATCTTGGGGTAGAGTTCATTTGCTTGAGGGTACACTCGGGCACGCTATTTCTATCTTGCTTCTCTTTCCTCTTTTTTTTTTTTTTTTAGTTTTTATAGTTTATATATGAAATATTTATTTTAATGATGCTACTGTTCTTGAAATATTTCATTTTGATTGTTAATTATTTTTTTTGTAGTTTCCACATTTCCTTTCCTCACTGGCTATTTTCCCTGTTGGATTCCTGGGGCTTAAAGCATTCTGCTTTTCCAACTAGGATCTGTAGCTTAGCCAGTAATAATAATAATAGTAATAATAATAATATTAATAATAATAATAATAATAATTATATGATACCCCAGATATCCCTTGGTATGGTATGGTATAGTATAATACCCATCCCTCGCTTTCTGCATCTTCATTTCAGCGTCTCTCGATGGATCCGGGTGCGATTCATACATCGATTGACAAGGGGGAACTTACAGTTGTTGTCATTCTTGCGCTATTTCCCTTTCTCCCTTTCTCTTATTTCTCCTTATTTATCTTTATACTTCTTTTTCTTCTCCTTTTGCTGTTCTTCTTCCACACCTCACCTCCACCTTACTATTCCTGTTTTTCCAACTCCACCACAGTCTACCTCATTATATTTTATTATTATTATTGTTATTATTATTATTATTATTATTATTATTATTATTATTATTATTAATATATATGTTATTATTATTATTATTATTATTATTATTATTATTATTATTATTATTATTATTATTATTAGCTAAGCTACAACCCAAGTTGCTAAAGCCGGATGCTACAAAGCCCAAGGGCTCCAACAGGGAAAAATAGCTCAGTAAGGAATGGAAATAAGGAAATAAAATAAACTCACGCGATTCCTTCCTCGTGCTGATGGCGCAGGAGAAGTCTTCAGATGTGATGTTCACCTTTTGTTTCTTTTGCACTGATTGAGACGAAAGGAGAGAGAGGGGGGAAGGGAAGAGGGGAAAGGAAGAGGTCATCGGAAGGAGAATCTTCGCTGAGGCCAATGTAATCTGAAGGGGAAAGAAAGGGTGAGGGGAAAGAGACGCAGGAATGGATGGTGGTGAATGTTTACCAAGAGCTACTGGTGGAAGGATTGCTAGATTGCTCTTCGTTGATGAATAATGGCGGAATTTGGTAGTAATCTTATTAGAATATTTTTAGAATAGCATTCATATCCTGTTTTATTTCCTCCTCCAAGGTTATAATTTTACCTGCATTTATTTATTCTCGTTTGTTTGTCTGTTACGAGGATTACGTAAAAAACTTCTTGTTGGATTTTCAACCAATTTTGGCAACGGATATGTATTATGCTCTGGAAGAACCCATTAAATTTTGGAGGGGATCCGAATCCTGATCACAATTCTGGTTATTATTATTATTATTAGTATTATTATTATTATCATCATTATTATGCAGTAGATTCCTTCAAGCTCATCATATGAAAAAGGGAAAGCTTGGTCCGTAGACTTGAGTAAAATGTTGACAATCTTCATTGGCAGACGTTTGAAATCTATGTTTGCTCTTGTTCTTGATTTATTTTGGTCTGTGTAATGTAAGACCATAATGTTTCTCTACCTTGTATGTTTATTAGAAATTAGAAATGTTGATTATATCAACGTAAGGTTATTGTTTTGTCATGTAAGGTGTAAGAGTTCTTTTGACTGACATCCAGGACATGACTCAATCCTTTCCCTTCTGTCCCATTTTTTTATGTAAAGTTCTGGGCAAGAAGAGGCCATTAGGTTTCTAGTAACTTGAGTCACATGTTAAAACAAGGATAACCTAACTCTTACTTCTGAAGGGCAGGATCTATTGATTACTTTTTTGACTTGAATATTTTTTTTTCAATTTTATTTTTTTTACCTTCAAGCCGTGTGAAGTAATCGCAGAGGAGATAATTGTTAATAATAGTAGTCATCTGGTGTTATAATAGTAGTCATATGCAACGTTTACTGATTGAAGAGATGTCTAAGAAATTTACTGATAAATGATTAAGATTAAAGAAACAATGTTGACAACAACCACAATCACCGGTTGTTAAAATACTTTAAAAACTAGAAATTAATCGAGGAAAGTTGGTGAAATTACCTACTAGCAAATTCAGGAAGGGAAAAGATTAAAAGAATTCATCGGTTTTCAATGTGAAATAATCACCGTGTTTTCCTTTTTCATGACTTATAAAACCTCCAATTTTTTAAGAGGCGTATCGCGTAACGTTTTACAACGCATTAGTTTTCCCGATCACATATCTCTATATTTTAGTCCAGGCTTATATCAGACCATTAAGTTGTCCTTCCTATTACCTTCCCCATTAAATAGAAGGCAAATTAATTGCGGGGATTAATCCTTGGATTTCTCCTTTTTAATTAATTTAACTCGTTTCCTTTACTCTCTGTTTCAATTCAGGGATAAAGGTTAAAAGGTCGCTCACGAATGGCAGAGGCAAGGGACCGTGACAATGTCCTGGAAGGATAATGCCCTAGAGAATGACCTTACAGTATATTATTATTATTATTATTATTATTATTATTATTATTACTTGCTAAGCTACAACCCTAGTTGGAAAAGCAGGATGCTATAAGCCCCAGGGCTCCAACAGGGATAATAGCTCTGTGAGGAAAGGAAATAAGGAAATATACAAGAGAAGTTTCAGGATAATAACATTAAAATAGATCTATTTATATATAAACTATAAAAACTTCAAAATAACAAAAGGAAGAGAAATAAGATAGAATAGTGTGTTCGAGTGTTGATTAATAGTTTT
>NC_090744.1:29636123-29638623 GCF_036898095.1 Palaemon carinicauda
GACTGAAATTCGTTTTGTATAAATTGATCTACTTGCATAGGTAACTTCATAAGGATTCCTTCCTGTTTTCCTCTTTCTTTAAATTCCTCGTAATTTTCATTTGATTAATTAATGTTAATTGGATATCCGCAATATGTGACAAAATTGATATAACATTGTTGATATATAATATATATATATATATATATATATATATATACATATATATATATATATATATATATATATATATATATATATATACTGTATATATATATATATATATATATATATATATATATATATATGTATATATATATATATATTTATATATATATATATATATGTGTATATATATATGTATGTATGTATATATATATATATATATATATATATATATATATATATATATATATATATATATATATATATATATATATATTATATACTTTCCGGTCACGCTCAATGGCATTGCCAAACTTATAACTACTAGGTCTCCCTGTCCACCGGGTAAGGGGGAGAGGGGAGTAGTCATCTTCTAGTGACAGTGGGGTGCGTTTGTATGAATATCTATATAAATTTTTAGTCGTCATTTTTTTACGGGTGGCATTAACTAGTTGAACAATGATAGTTCCAGACAGACTTGAGAATTTATAAAAAAAAATAAAATGAGAGAAAATTAGTAAACGATGAAATTCTATTGGAATGTTATCATCACCTTTACTCGTAAGAGGTAGGAGAGGGATGTCAGTGAGAGATTTTTTTTTCTTTTATCTCATTACCGATAATGAAGTGATATCACCTCCTCGGGTTGCCGGTGGATTTCTCACCTTTTGGCGTGTCTGTTACTAATGATCGTGGGTGTATGAACTTAATTATTAGTCTTTCAGTAATATTGTATGTAATTTTCTTGTAAGATGATTACTTTGGCAAATAAAAAGTTTGATTTTTTGTGGAGGCATGACTGCGAAACGCGGAGTGTCTGTCCCTTAGAGTTTCTTCACTTTTATATTATCCCTATATAATAGAACAAGTGTATGGCTTCAGAATACCTAGGTTTGATACATCTAAGCTGTTGGAAGAGGAGTACAGAAAAGCATTTGCAATTAGATATAGGAATCAATTTGCTGTCTTAGAGATTTTAAGAGAAGAAGAGCAGACAATTAACGAAGAATTGTGGGATATTAAGAACATGCTCAGTCACTTGGTAGTGAAGTTTTGGGACATGGAGTTACAAGGAGATAGACACGGATAAGAAATGATACTTGGAATACTATAGAAAGAAGACAACAGCAGAAATTGCTTGCTGTAAGTTCTCGTGGAAGTAATGAACATTATAAGTTAGAGCATGATAAGTATTGCAGTATTGACAGTGAGGTCAAAAGAAAAGTCCGGAATAAAAGGAGAGAATATGTAGACAGGAAATCAGATCAGGCTATCAAAGCTACGCATTCAGGGAGTGGCTATGGTATGAGAATTAGTCATAGAAGTATTAATGAAATGTCTACTGGGGCAAAGAAAAAGAAGCATATGCCCATAAAAAAGAGTGATGGATATGTTGTAGCAACGGAAGAGGAAGAAGGCAACGTTGGATGAACACCTTTGTGAGCTCATGAATAGGATATATGAAGGGAATCATTTGATTGACATACCTGAAGCTGAGGAAGACCTTGATGTGCCCATGAAGAATTAGAGTGCGTTTAAAGTCGAAGCTATCCATAAAAGCTCAAGAGATTTAAAAGGCCCTCGATACGATGGCATAATTGCTGAGATGATATTTGCCGAATATGAAATGACTCCCAGAATACTTACAAGATTATTTTGTTGAATGTGGTGTGAAGAGGCAAAGCCTGATGAATTGGAGCAAGGAGAGTTGGCGAAAATGGCAAAAAAATATCTGAATGATTGCAATAATTATAGAGGCATCACTCTTGCATCAGGTGTCATGAAAATATATAGTATGCTTATTCTAAAGAGACTAGAGAGGAAGATTGATGAAAACCTGAGAGATGAACAAGTAGGATTCAGAAAAGATAGAAGTTGCCCTGACCAAATTTTCATTTTAAGACATGTTGTACAGCAATGTGTAGAATATAGAAATCCACATAGAACAGTTGGGGATGGCGGAGAAACATTGGACTGGATTGGTAATAGGAAATTAGCTGATCTAGAGTAAGCTGATGATGCTGTTCTTATTAGCAGAACACCACAGGATTTGCAGTGTCTGGTTACCAGACTGCGTGAAATATCAAACGAGGTTAGGCTCAAGATAAATAGAAGAAATACAGAGTAGATGAGAATGGAATATGCAATGAAACGAAGTATCATTGGAAGGAGAAAGGATTAATGAGGTAGAATCGTTTAAATATTTAGGAACTGTGATCTCCAATACAGGGTCTTTAGAATTAGAGTTTAGTGAAAAATTGAAAAAAGCAAATCAGACAATGGCTAGGTTAAGTAAAATTTGGAAATAAGATCGCCTGAAATTAAAAATAAAAATCAGGCTATGTATCAGCTTAGT
>NC_090744.1:29643623-29653623 GCF_036898095.1 Palaemon carinicauda
TATAGGCCTAATGTATTTATAATTGAAATTTTTACTAGAAGAGAGAATTTATCAGATGTGAAGGTATCTCGTGAGAGATTTTAAAAGTTACTTGCTTCAGATTTTTAACTCTGTTTAATAGAGTTTGACAGAACTTGACTATTTTCTGCCCATGACTTGTTTGTTTACCTTTTAATCCCGATTGTTTTTTGTAGTTTTGTTTACGTTTTTACCTCGATTTTTTTTTGTCTCTTTATTCGGATTTTTTTTAGTTTTGTTTGCCCTCGTTACCCTGATTTCTATTTTTTAGTTTTCTTTGGCTCTTTATCCTGCTTTTGTTTTGTTTGTTCCTTTATCCCGGCCTTTTTTTTTTTCATAATCTTTTTTTTTTCGGTGGCCCTTTAACCCAATTTTTTTTTTTTTTTTTTTTTTTTTTTTTTTTTGTAATTTTGTGTGGTCTTTTTTTTTTAATTGCCTCGTTATTCCCTATTTTGTAGTAGTTTTGTTGGTACCTTTATTGTTTTTTTTTTTTTTAAAGATTAGTGTGCCCCTTAGTTTTGTTAGCTCCTGTATCCCGATTCCTTTTGTAGCTTTATTTGGACCTTTATCCCATTTTTGTAGTTTATTTACTTAATTATCCATATTGTTTGGAGATTTGTTTTCTCCTTTATCCCGCTTATTTTTAATTTTGTTTGGTTCTTTATGCCGATTTTTTTTTTGTATAGTTTTGTTTGCTCCTTATCGCGATTTTTTTTGTAGTTTTCTTTGCCCCCTTTATCCAGATTTTTTGTATTTTTGTATTCCCCTTTATCCCGATTTTTTTCCTTTTATCCCGATTTTTTGTAGTTTTGTTTGCCCCCTTTATTCAGATTTTGTTGTAGTTTTGTTTTTCCCCTTTATCCCGATATTTTAGTTTTGTTTGCCCCCATCATTCAGTTTTTTTTTTATGTCCCTTTATCCAGATTTTGTGTAAATTGTTTGCCCCTTTACCACCTTTTAACTTAGTTTTGTGTACCTTTTTATCCCCATATTTTGTAGATTTGTTGCCTATTTATCACGATTCTTTTTGTACGATCGGACTATGTTATATTTACGTTAGTCTGATATAAAACTAGTTGAACCATTTTGTAAAAAGTGTCAACATCTATATTAGTGAGGGGAAAAAAAAAAAAAAAAAAAAAAAAAGAAGAAGACTGAGACGGCAGTCCGACTTAATGGACATGAAATACTGTGATTAGTCTCAAATGTTCGTTTACATTCGTCAAATGTGCCGAATGTTTAGATTAAACTAGTCTAAACTGACTTACAATCTTTGACCGTTGTCTCCATACATGGTTTTTCTTGAACTGTGCCTATGGATTTTCACATTCAGCTTAATATATCCAGATAAACAATTATCTCAAAATAACATAAACTAATTTAGCTGCCTTTGCCAAGACCATATCGAAGAGCACGTTCGTGTGTGGACTCATACAATCTGTAGGCTACATAAATGGCTCAAAATGGCACAAACTCAATTACCTGCTTGGCCATTAGGCCGTTTTCTATGAGGGCAAGGAATTGTTAGGCCTAAGGGAAGGTACGGCAGAAAGGGCTTGGAAGGCTTAGAGAAGATTTTTAGAGTATGGAAGGGATAGAGAATATTTAAGATGTGGTGGATAACGGTCTTATTTCCCGTACGGTTTAGTTATCTTATATTTTGCTGTTTGATTGAGTAGTCAAACGTTCGCTCTTTTTCACAGTTTAATAGTTCGTGATTATTATTATTTTTATTATTATTATTATTCTTACAACTATTATTATTGTTATTATTAGCAGTAGTAGTAGTACAACAACAACAACAAATGCAGCTCTTTCTAATTCACAGCAGGACAAAGGCCGCAGACATGTCCTTATTCATGTCTGGGGTCTGGCCAATGTCAACACCACGCTTGTCACTGGTGATTGGTGTTGGTGGGCTCCACTTGTCTGATCGCTCACAGCAAACCATCTTTAGTAAGGGTGGCCCTGATTAGTACAGCTTTGCTATTTCATGGCGGTACACAAACCTTTTCACCGCGTTAAGACATCATTACTCAGAAAGGGGGTAGTAGTAGTAGTAGTAGTAGTAGTAGCCTAGTAGTAGTAGTACTGAATATATATGAACGGGAACACCTAACTTCGTATGCTCACTTAATTAGGAATGCTTAGTTCCTGCCTCTTTTTACTGAATTCGGGTAATTTTATTTGCATTCTAATATCTTATCTGGTATATGCAAATTTATTTATAAATTTTTTTTTATAGATCTTTTGGTATTTTTTTTTTTTACAAAATCACATAGTTACGTATCTCTCTCTCTCTCTCTCTCTCTCTCTCTCTCTCTCTCTCTCTCTCTCTCTCTCTCTCTCTCTCTCTCTCTCTCTCTCTCTCTCTATATATATATATATATATATATATATATATATATATATATATATATATATATACAGTATATATATATATATACATGTGTAAAATTAAGCAAATGAAATAACGAACAATAGAGTATGCTTTATTAATTACGAGCCCGTTACTTTTTGAAGTGATTATAATTTCCAGAAAAGTTGAAACATCTGAATTTCTGGTAAAGTTAAACGAAACTTATTATGATTCAGCCTGAACTTTAGTATAAATCGAATGAATAATAAATAAAGTGATTAAAGTAATGTTTCATATTTTAGAAAGGAGATGATATTAAAAAAAAAATAGAAGGATTTTTTGAGTCAAGTTTCAGGAAAAGCCAATATTGCAGGAAAAGATGCAGCAGTGGAATGAATTCTGTAACTTTTATTGATTCAAAATGAATTGAAAATTGAAGAAAAAGGACAGAAAATTGAATGGTCTGTTTCAAGTTATCCGTTACACTTCCAAAGAAGAAAGTTGCAACGAACTTTAGGCTTTATTTATAGATTGTACTTTTATATGCGAATAAATATTACCAATTGATATCGAATAAAATGTGGTGGCCTGTTGGAAACGTCCCTGCCTTGATGATCTGCCGGACTTGGGTTCGAGTCTCGCTCAAACTCGTTAGTTTCTTTTAATGTCTGCAACCTCACCATCCTTGTGAGTTAAGGACGGGAGGTTTGAGGGAACCTATAAGTCTACCTGCCGAGTTATCAGCAGCCATTGACTGGCCTTCCCTGATCCTAGGTTGGGTGGAGAGCAGTGTTGCCACATATGGGGATTTATCCCTAGATTTGGGAATTTATCCCTAGATTTTGGGATTTTTGGGTGTCTGATGGGGATATTCTGTACAAATTTCTGTGAAGAAAGATGAGCAAACCTTTATATTGTTGCAATAAGTTTATTTGCACTTATATGAAGTATAGTGAATAATATATATATTAGTGTAGCCTACATGATCAGAAGGAAATATATTTGTGGAAATGGGAATTTTTGTGTTGTTTTGGGGATTTTTTCATTGAGATTTGGGGATTTTTAGACTAATTCATCTGGCAACACTGGTGGAGATGGTGCGTGGGTGCTGATCATATGATCAGTCTCTAGGGCAGTGTTCTGCTAGCTAAGGTATTTTTACTGTCCCTTGCCTCTGCCATTCATGAGCGACCTTTTAAAGCGCTGAAGTGTTGGATAAGAAGACTCTGGAATATACCGAGCCTTGAACGAAGGTTACTAATTACGTGGCTTAGTGTGATTAATAAAATTATACAGGAAGGGAAAGGAAAGGAAAACGCCTCGGCTAAATTAGATTAAAACGAGAAGAGTTGGAAAAACGAGGGTTGAAAAGACCGGAATCTGATGTGGTAACAGGATTAACGTAGATCAGGTTATGGCTCAGAATATTCGAGGTGCTTTGATGAGGGAGGAGGAAGTGTGGAGGATGATTAAGAAGAGGGTGGGACTTTGTGCATTCATAATAGATGCGTGTTTGTATACAACGTTTGTAGTGTGTGTATGAAATTGTGTTAAGGAGTGCGACTAAAAAGAGGGTTGTAAGAATGATTTTTAATGAACTTAATGACTCATGATACTTGGAAATGGTGATGATGATGGTGATACATTGTGATGAAGATGCATGAGATGTGATAATGATGCATTGGAATAGTGATGATGATGATACATTGGAATGATGATGGTGATGATACATTGGAATGACGATGACGATGATACATTGGAATGGTGATAATGATACATGGTAATGATAATGATACATTGGCATGGTGGTAATAACTCCTGGGAATGGTGATGATGATACATGGGAAGTGTAATGATGATGATTCTTCGGAATGGTGATACATGGGAACAGACATGATCATGATGATGGCAATGATTCAGGGGAATGGTGATGATAATGATACATGGGAAGTATGATGATGATACATGAGAATGTAACTAGCAACGGCATCCCAACATTCCATGTCTGCATATTTCGAACAGACCATGTGGGTAATTTAGCGTTGCAAAATATTTCGCGAATGTGACATGATCCGGATACTCTAAATATTTCTGTGAATGCCACTTTTGTAGTCTGAATTTAAAGATAACCACAGGAATTGACATGATACGGATAATATTCTAAATGCCACTCTGGCAAGAGTTGGCTCTCTGAATTTAAAGATAACCACAGGAATTGACATGATACGGATAATATTCTAAATGCCACTCTGGCAAGAGTTGGCTATCTGAAATTAAAGATAACCACAGGAATTGACATGATACGGATAATATTGTAAAGGCCACTTTGGCCAGAGTTGGCTATCTGAAATTAAAAGATAACCACACGAATTGGCATGATACGGATGATATTGTAAAGGCCACTTTGGCCAGAGTTGGCTATCTGAAATTGAAGATAATCACGTAAATTGACATATTACGGATGATATTGTAAATGCCACTTTGGCCAGAGTTGGCTATCTGAAATTGAAGATAACCACAGGAATTGACATGATACGGATGATATTCTAAATGCCACTTTGGCAAGAGTTGGCTATCTGAAATTGAAGATAACCACACGAATAAATGCCACTTTGGCAAGAGTTGGCTATCTTAAATTGAAGATAACCACACGAATAAATGCCACTTTGGCAAGAGTTGGCTATCTGAAATTGAAGATAATCACGTAAATTGACATAATACGGATGATATTCTAAATGCCACTTTGGCAAGAGTTGGCTATCTGAAATTGAAGATAACCACACGAATTGGCATGATACGGATGATATTGTAAAGGCCACTTTGGCCAGAGTTGGCTATCTGAAATTAAAGATAACCACAGGAATTGACATAATACGGATGATATTCTAAATGCCACTTTGGCAAGAGTTGGCTATCTGAAATTGAAGATAATCACGTAAATTGACATAATACGGATGATATTCTAAATGCCACTTTGGCAAGAGTTGGCTATCTGAAATTGAAGATAACCACACGAATTGGCATGATACGGATGATATTGTAAAGGCCACTTTGGCCAGAGTTGGCTATCTGAAATTAAAGATAACCACAGGAATTGACATAATACGGATGATATTCTAAATGCCACTTTGGCAAGAGTTGGCTATCTTAAATTGAAGATAACCACACGAATAAATGCCACTTTGGCAAGAGTTGGCTATCTGAAATTGAAGATAATCACGTAAATTGACATAATACGGATGATATTCTAAATGCCACTTTGGCAAGAGTTGGCTATCTGAAATTGAAGATAACCACACGAATAAATGCCACTTTGGCAAGAGTTGGCTATCTGAAATTGAAGATAATCACGTAAATTGACATAATACGGATGATATTCTAAATGCCACTTTGGCAAGAGTTGGCTATCTGAAATTGAAGATAACCACACGAATTGACATGATACGGATAATATTCTAAATGCCACTCTGGCAAGAGTTGGCTCTCTGAATTTAAAGATAACCACAGGAATTGACATGATACGGATAATATTCTAAATGCCACTCTGGCAAGAGTTGGCTATCTGAAATTAAAGATAACCACAGGAATTGACATGATACGGATAATATTGTAAAGGCCACTTTGGCCAGAGTTGGCTATCTGAAATTAAAAGATAACCACACGAATTGGCATGATACGGATGATATTGTAAAGGCCACTTTGGCCAGAGTTGGCTATCTGAAATTGAAGATAATCACGTAAATTGACATATTACGGATGATATTGTAAATGCCACTTTGGCCAGAGTTGGCTATCTGAAATTGAAGATAACCACAGGAATTGACATAATACGGATGATATTCTAAATGCCACTTTGGCAAGAGTTGGCTATCTGAAATTGAAGATAACCACACGAATTGGCATGATACGGATGATATTGTAAAGGCCACTTTGGCCAGAGTTGGCTATCTGAAATTAAAGATAACCACAGGAATTGACATAATACAGATGATATTCTAAATGCCACTTTGGCCAGAGTTGGCTATCTGAAATTGAAGATAACCACAGGAATTGACATGATACGGATAATATTCTAAATGCCACTTTGGCCAGAGTTGGCTATCTGAAATTAAAGATAACCACAGGAATTGACATGATACGGATAATATTCTAAATGCCACTTTGGCAAGAGTTGGCTATCTGAAATTAAAGATAACCACAGGAATTGACATAATACGGATGATATTCTAAATGCCACTTTGGCCAGAGTTGGCTATCTGAAATTAAAGATAACCACAGGAATTGACATGATACGGATAATATTCTAAATGCCACTTTGGCAAGAGTTGGCTATCTGAAATTAAAGATAACCACAGGAATTGACATAATACGGATGATATTCTAAATGCCACTTTGGCCAGAGTTGGCTATCTGAAATTAAAGATAACCACAGGAATTGACATGATACGGATAATATTCTAAATGCCACTTTGGCAAGAGTTGGCTATCTGAAATTAAAGATAACCACAGGAATTGACATGATACGGATGATATTGTAAAGGCCACTTTGGCCAGAGTTGGCTATCTGAAATTAAAGATAACCACAGGAATTGACATGATACGGATAATATTCTAAATGCCACTTTGGCAAGAGTTGGCTATCTGAAATTAAAGATAACCACAGGAATTGACATAATACGGATGATATTCTAAATGCCACTTTGGCCAGAGTTGGCTATCTGAAATTAAAGATAACCACAGGAATTGACATGATACGGATAATATTCTAAATGCCACTTTGGCAAGAGTTGGCTATCTGAAATTAAAGATAACCACAGGAATTGACATGATACGGATGATATTGTAAAGGCCACTTTGGCCAGAGTTGGCTATCTGAAATTAAAGATAACCACAGGAATTGACATAATACGGATGATATTCTAAATGCCACTTTGGCAAGAGTTGGCTATCTGAAATTAAAGATAACCACAGGAATTGATATGATACGGATAATATTGTAAATGCCACTTTGGCAAGAGTTGGCTATCTGAAATTGAAGATAATCACGTAAATTGACATGATACGGATGATATTCTAAATGCCACTTTGGCAAGAGTTGGCTATCTGAAATTAAAGATAACCACAGGAATTGACATGATACGGATAATATTCTAAATGCCACTTTGGCAAGAGTTGGCTATCTGAAATTAAAGATAACCACAGGAATTGACATGATACGGATGATATTGTAAAGGCCACTTTGGCCAGAGTTGGCTATCTGAAATTAAAGATAACCACAGGAATTGACATGATACGGATAATATTCTAAATGCCACTTTGGCAAGAGTTGGCTATCTGAAATTAAAGATAACCACAGGAATTGACATAATACGGATGATATTCTAAATGCCACTTTGGCCAGAGTTGGCTATCTGAAATTAAAGATAACCACAGGAATTGACATGATACGGATAATATTCTAAATGCCACTTTGGCAAGAGTTGGCTATCTGAAATTAAAGATAACCACAGGAATTGACATGATACGGATGATATTGTAAAGGCCACTTTGGCCAGAGTTGGCTATCTGAAATTAAAGATAACCACAGGAATTGACATAATACGGATGATATTCTAAATGCCACTTTGGCAAGAGTTGGCTATCTGAAATTAAAGATAACCACAGGAATTGATATGATACGGATAATATTGTAAATGCCACTTTGGCAAGAGTTGGCTATCTGAAATTAAAGATAACCACAGGAATTGATATGATACGGATAATATTCTAAATGCCACTTTGGCCAGAGTTGGCTATCTGAAATTGAAGATAACCACATGAATTGGCATGATACGGATGATATTGTAAAGGCCACTTTGGCCAGAGTTGGCTATCTGAAATTGAAGATTACCACACGAATTGGCATGATACGGATGATATTGTAAAGGCCACTTTGGCCAGAGTTGGCTATCTGAAATTGAAGATAACCACAGGAATTGACATGATACGGATAATATTCTAAATGCCACTTTGGCCAGAGTTGGCTATCTGAAATTAAAGATAACCACACGAATTGACATGATACGGATAATATTCTAAAGGCCACTTTGGCCAGAGTTGGCTATCTGAAATTAATGATAACCACAGGAATTGACATGATACGGATGATATTGTAAAGGCCACTTTGGCCAGAGTTGGCTATCTGAAATTAAAGATAACCACAGGAATTGACATAATACGGATGATATTCTAAATGCCACTTTGGCAAGAGTTGGCTATCTGAAATTAAAGATAACCACAGGAATTGATATGATACGGATAATATTGTAAATGCCACTTTGGCAAGAGTTGGCTATCTGAAATTAAAGATAACCACAGGAATTGACATAATACGGATGATATTCTAAATGCCACTTTGGCAAGAGTTGGCTATCTGAAATTGAAGATAATCACGTAAATTGACATGATACGGATGATATTCTAAATGCCACTTTGGCAAGAGTTGGCTATCTGAAATTAAAGATAACCACATGAATTGACATGATACGGATAATATTCTAAATGCCACTTTGGCCAGAGTTGGCTATCTGAAATTGAAGATAACCACATGAATTGGCATGATACGGATGATATTGTAAAGGCCACTTTGGCCAGAGTTGGCTATCTGAAATTGAAGATAACCACACGAATTGGCATGATACGGATGATATTGTAAAGGCCACTTTGGCCAGAGTTGGCTATCTGAATTTAAAGATAACCACACGAATTGACATGATACGGATGATATTCTAAATGCCACTTTGGCAAGAGTTGGCTATCTGAAATTAAAGATAACCACAGGAATTGATGTGTATGTAAAGGGAATGGAGAAGTAGAATGCAAATATACTAATCATTATTGGAATTTATTTTAGGGTTGCCTTGCTTTCCTTTCATAGGTGAATAGATGTTAATATTAGAAAATAACGTTGGAAAATCCTCATCTTATAATGTACTTTCTTTTCCGTATGTATAGACTATGCTTTTGTTTATTTAATTCCGTAAAAAAATATTTCGTTCCTCGCCTCACCTATATTCAAATTTCCAGAGAACAATGATAATCCTACCATTTTTTTCAAACATTCTTAAGGCAGCAATTTTAAGTGTGTCTTTTGATAACCCTTTCATTTTCAAATATATGAAGTATGAGTATTATGTGTTTTTTATTTCTAGAACCATTCAAGAAGCGACTTTGATTTCGCTTTTGATTGATTTTTCAAATTATATATATATATATATATATATATATATATATATATATATATATATATATATATATATATGTGTTTATATATATATATATATATATATATATATATATATATATATATATATATATATATATATATATATATATATGTATGTGTGTGTATATATATATATATATATGTATATATATATATATATATATATATATATATATTTATTTATTTATTTATATTTATGTTTATATATTAATTGGAAGCTCAAGATAGAGACGACTGGCGAAATTTAACCGAGGCACTTTAATGATGATGATATATATATATATATATATATATATATATATATATATATATATATATATATATATATATATATATATATATATATCATAAGGGTATGG
>NC_090744.1:29663623-29668623 GCF_036898095.1 Palaemon carinicauda
ATATATATATATATATATATATATATATATATATATATATAATTTATATATGCATGTATGTATATATTGTGTATATATATATATATATATATATATATATATATATATATACATATACACAATATATACATACATGCATATATAAATTATATATATATATATATATACACATATATATGCATGTATGTATATACTGTGTATATGTATATGTATATATATATATATATATATATATATATGCATGTATGTATATACTGTGTATATGTGTATATGTGTGTATATATATATATATATATATATATATATATATATATATATATATATATATATATATATATATAATAATAATAATAATAATAATAATAATAATAATAATAATAATAATAAACGATCGAATAAAACAGAGCGAAGATAATTCGGTAACAAGTTTCATTCTACGAATAGGTAGACTTTATATAGTAACACAGAGGTAATAACCTTGCACTTTACTCTCTATATTTGGGTAGTCGTCCCTCCCCCCTCCCCCCTCCCCCCCATGGAGTGTGCCATTTGTAAATGATAGGTCGTTAACTCGTTTTCAGTTTATTGTCAGGAAAGCCCTTAGCTGAACGACTGCATTGCCTGTTAGTTGGTGTGAGTGCATCATACTGCATTATTACTCCCATGTATGTTGCAGCAATGCATCATTACTTGAATCAGTCTCTCTCTCTCTCTCTCTCTCTCTCTCTCTCTCTCTCTCTCTCTCTCTCTCTCGCTTGTGCTGATTAGATTATGAGAAATGCTACTGGAAAGGTAGGACCTTAAGAGCCAGGAAACTCAAAGACAGGTAAATGACCCTTTTATGTAAGTGTGCATGATGGGACTAATGTTGTGAAAGTGTCACTGCCCACAGGTTCATTCTGAATTTAGATGTTAAAGGATGAATGTGGCAGTAACTATTTTGATGCTTCTCTTTCGATCCATTCCCTGTTATTGGAGATGGCCTAATGTTGTGCATACACGTATGCATAAATACTATATATATATATATATATATATATATATATATATATATATATATATATATATATATATATATATATATATATATATATCTGTATATATACATAAATATATATATATATATATATATATATATATATATATATATACACACACACATATACACATACATACATATGTGTGTATACACCTCCAATTTGGGGTGGTTAATTTCCTCCCTTTTAATAATAACTCTACTAACAGCTTTTATAGTTTTATTATTATTATTATTATTATTATTATTATTATTATTATTATTATTAAAAATTATAGAATTTATTTTGTATAATTTGTTATTCATTATTTGTCAAAGCTAAAGGAAGTTCCGACTTTGGAAATTAAAATTATTTGCTATGCTAATAGTTAGACGTAATTTGACCTTTTGGACATACCATCTGTTATGATACGTGAAAACGACCTTGAAAATACATATCAGATATTCCGGGCTTTACGTAGAAGGCATTGGTCAATTTTTACCTCCGCCAACGAAGTTGGAAGAAGGTTGTTTTTGTCCCTGTTTGTTTATGTGTGTGTGTGTTTGTTTGTGAACAGCTTTCTGGCCACAATTTTAATCGTAGAGTAATGAAACTTGTAGGGATTAAATTCTTTTAAAAAAAAAGAAGGAAATCATTACATTTTGGAAAAGGTCAAGGTCACGGTCAAGCAAAATGTCCAATTCACGTAATCAGCCATAAGTTTGGACATCGTTGTCACAGAGACTTCAAACTTGGCTCATATTTGAGTGTATGAAAATCCACACCAATTACTACATTTTAAGGTCAAGGTCAAGGTCGAGCAAAAGGTCGAGAAATAAGCTGCCGTGGCGGAGGTCTGCAATCTACCGAGCACCTCTCTAGACACGATTCTCCTCTCTATGACATCTCTCTCAACCCAGAAAAATACGTGTTAAGTGCTTTGGAATAGAAGAAATTCCACGCACTGTAATGTAATTTATATGCTTTACTATATGGCATTTATCTCATTCGAAGAATGATAAAGTAATTCTAAGAATTGCCCTTATGAAAAGATCCATTTCGTATGATGAAAGTAAGTTATTACACGTTGATTAAAAGAATTTTTCTTACGAAAAGGTTCATTTCGTATAATGAAAGAGTTATTACATTTTGATTAAAAGAATTGCCCTTATGAAAAGAGTCATTTCTTATAATGAAAGAGTTATTACATTTTGATTAAAAGAATTTTTCTTATGAAAAGAGTCATTTCGTATAATGAAAGAGAGTTATTACATTTTGATTAAAAGAATTGCCCTTATGAAAAGAGTCATTTCTTATAATGAAAGAGTTATTACATTTTGATTAAAAGAATTGCCCTTATGAAAAGAGTCATTTCTTATAATGAAAGAGTTATTACATTTTGATTAAAAGAATTGCCCTTATGAAAAGAGTCATTTCGTATAATGAAAGATTTATTACATTTTGATTAAAAGAATTGCCCTTATGAAAAGTCATTTCGTATAATGAAAGTTATTACATTTTGATTAAAAGAATTTTTCTTATGAAAAGAGTCATTTCGTATAATGAAAGTTATTACATTTTGATTAAAAGAATTTTTCTTATGAAAAGAGTCATTTCGTATAATGAAAGTTATTACATTTTGATTAAAAGAATTTTTCTTATGAAAAGAGTCATTTCGTATAATGAAAGAGAGTTATTACATTTTGATTAAAAGAATTGCCCTTATGAAAAGAGTCATTTCGTATAATGAAAGAGTTATTACATTTTGATTAAAAGAATTTTTCTTATGAAAAGAGTCATTTCGTATAATGAAAGAGTTATTACATTTTGATTAAAAGAATTGCCCTTATGAAAAGAGTCATTTCGTATAATGAAAGTTATTACATTTTGATTAAAAGAATTTTTCTTATGAAAAGAGTCATTTCGTATAATGAAAGTTATTACATTTTGATTAAAAGAATTTTTCTTATGAAAAGAGTCATTTCGTATAATGAAAGAGTTATTACATTTTGATTAAAAGAATTTTTCTTATGAAAAGATTCATTTTGTATGATTAAAGGGAGTTATTACATTTTGATTAAAAGAATTTTTCTTATGAAAAGAGTCATTTCGTATAATGAAAGAGAGTTATTACATTTTGATTAAAAGAATTGCCCTTATGAAAAGAGTCATTTCGTATAATGAAAGAGTTATTACATTTTGATTAAAAGAATTTTTCTTATGAAAAGAGTCATTTCGTATAATGAAAGTTATTACATTTTGATTAAAAGAATTTTTCTTATGAAAAGAGTCATTTCGTATAATGAAAGAGTTATTACATTTTGATTAAAAGAATTTTTCTTATGAAAAGATTCATTTTGTATGATTAAAGGGAGTTATTACATTTTGATTAAAAGAATTTTTCTTATGAAAAGAGTCATTTCGTATAATGAAAGAGAGTTATTACATTTTGATTAAAAGAATTGCCCTTATGAAAAGAGTCATTTCGTATAATGAAAGAGTTATTACATTTTGATTAAAAGAATTTTTCTTATGAAAAGAGTCATTTCGTATAATGAAAGAGTTATTACATTTTGATTAAAAGAATTGCCCTTATGAAAAGAGTCATTTCGTATAATGAAAGTTATTACATTTTGATTAAAAGAATTGCCCTTATGAAAAGAGTCATTTCGTATAATGAAAGAGTTATTACATTTTGATTAAAAGAATTTTTCTTATGAAAAGAGTCATTTCGTATAATGAAAGAGTTATTACATTTTGATTAAAAGAATTTTTCTTATGAAAAGAGTCATTTCGTATAATGAAAGAGTTATTACATTTTGATTAAAAGAATTGCCCTTATGAAAAGAGTCATTTCGTATAATGAAAGTTATTACATTTTGATTAAAAGAATTTTTCTTATGAAAAGAGTCATTTCGTATAATGAAAGTTATTACATTTTGATTAAAAGAATTTTTCTTATGAAAAGAGTCATTTCGTATAATGAAAGTTATTACATTTTGATTAAAAGAATTTTTCTTATGAAAAGAGTCATTTCGTATAATGAAAGAGAGTTATTACATTTTGATTAAAAGAATTGCCCTTATGAAAAGAGTCATTTCGTATAATGAAAGAGTTATTACATTTTGATTAAAAGAATTTTTCTTATGAAAAGAGTCATTTCGTATAATGAAAGAGTTATTACATTTTGATTAAAAGAATTGCCCTTATGAAAAGAGTCATTTCGTATAATGAAAGTTATTACATTTTGATTAAAAGAATTTTTCTTATGAAAAGAGTCATTTCGTATAATGAAAGTTATTACATTTTGATTAAAAGAATTTTTCTTATGAAAAGAGTCATTTCGTATAATGAAAGTTATTACATTTTGATTAAAAGAATATTTCTTATGAAAAGAGTCATTTCGTATAATGAAAGAGAGTTATTACATTTTGATTAAAAGAATTGCCCTTATGAAAAGAGTCATTTCGTATAATGAAAGTATGTTATTACACGTTGATTAAAAGAATTTTTCTTACGAACAGTAATTTCGTATAATGAAAGTGAGTTATTGCACGTTGATTAAAAGAATTGCCCTTATGAAAAGATTCATTTCGTATAATGAAAGAGAGTTATTACATTTTGATTAAAAGAATTTTTCTTATGAAAAGAGTCATTTCGTATAATGAAAGAGTTATTACATTTTGATTAAAAGAATTTTTCTTATGAAAAGATTCATTTCGTTTGGTGAAAGTGAGTTGATGAATAAGAAATTACCCCCATCCCCCCGTCCTCCTCTTCCACGTACCCTTCAATTGGCTAGGGATGTTGATGTGTTCTTTCGTTTAGGCCTAAAGGCTTGTTACCCTAAGAAAAGAGGAAGGAAGGAAGTCATTTGTAGCCGGTAGAGTAAAACGTAAAATGAATGGGATTTAGTTGACTTTGGGGTAAACAGGATTTTTCTTGAATAAGAGGGAAATTAATTTTGTTTAATCTATGGTGATT
>NC_090744.1:29673623-29678623 GCF_036898095.1 Palaemon carinicauda
ATATCTTTGTTTCTCCTTTCCTTCCTTAATTGTTAATAAGATTTAACGAAAATTATGATTGAAAGTCTGGTATATCATAAGTTATATCGCTTTGTAAGAATTTCTTACTTTACTGGTATACGCGACCTGTCAAAATGGCGGCTGAATATTAAGATCGATATGCACACACACTCAGATTCAACCCTTCCCCCTCTCCTAACTACAACCCGCTGGTTCGGCAATTTGTGGGAAAATGCTGTTTCCGAGTGTACATCTTGGGGTAGCCCTCTCACCAAGGTATGGCAGACATGTATATGCAGATGTGTGGTGGGGAAAGAGGCGAGTTTAATTTTTATTAAGAGATTTCAAAGAATGCAACATTAAAAGATGTGTTTTAAGTCTTTATTTCTTAAATATTTATGAATAATTAATTTATACTCTTGTCAGTCAACTATCTTATTTTATCGTTTCAAATGAGTGACCTTTGGTAATACATTACTTTTAATGACTGAATGAGGCAGATGAAAATGGTTAGGTTAATAAACTACTATTTTAATTTGTGTGTCAGTCTGTATTTTCATCACAAACTTCATCCGGCAGGGGGTAGTGCCATCAGTGTAATTCAAGCGATGCACTGTAGGCATTGTTGCACTCACTCTGTATCCCCCTACCATAGCTCTGTTCCTGCTTACTTTTTTTTTTTTTTTTTTTTTTTTTTTTTCTCCAAGGCCGCTCATAAATGCCAGAGGCAAAGGACAGAGACATTGCCCTATCGAGCTGGACAGTGTCCTAGAGACTGACCATGTATACATATGATCAGCGCCCAAGCCCCTCTCCATCCAAGATAGGACCAAGGAGGGCCAGGTAATGGCTGCTGATGACTGCAGACAGACCTTTAGCCTTCCCCCCCCCCCCAAAACCCACCATCCTTAGCTCACAAGGATGGTGAGGTTGCAGCGACCAAAGAAACTAACGAGTTTGAGCCGGACTCGAACCCCATTCTGGCGTTCACCAGTCAGGGACGTTATCACATCGACCACCACTTTCTTAAGTCTTGCTGTCCAGCCTCTTAACTTTTCCTAGGGGTTATTCTCGTGTTGCACCTAGGCACTGAATGGCCTCCTAGGCCCCAGTGATGGGCCTTATGGCCTAAATTCATAAACCCTATCCAATCAATTACAGACTTCCTGTAACTCCTGATATCCTTCATTACTTAGTCCTGCAGAAAGTGAGTCATTTTTCCAAAAGTGACAAATAATTCTCTTTCTAATTATTCACACGCTGTTTTGTCTTGTTTCTCTTCTTATTTTGTTAAAGTTTTTATAGTTTATATAGGAATCATTTATTTTAATGTTGTTACTGCTCTGAAAATATCTTATTTTAATTGTTAATTACTTCTCTTATTTCCTCTTTTCCTTTTCTCACTGGGCTGTTTTCAGTGTTGGAGCCCCTGGGCTTATAGCATCCTGCTTTTCCAACTAGGGTTGTAGCTTAGCAAGTTATGATAATAATTATAATAATGTGGAACTTCCAAAGTTCAGATTTGCAGCGAGTGTGTTTATCTTGAACAGGGGACATAAGTCTCTTTTTATAGTTTATTTATCAAAGATCCATTTTAATGTTGTTACTGTTCTTAAGATATGTTATTTTAATTGTTCACCACTGCCGCTAGAGAGATATGGGGTCTTTTGACTGGCCAGACAGTAGTACATTGGATCCTTCTCTCTGGTTACGGTTCAATTTCTTTTTGCACACACACACACACACACACACACACACACACACACACACACACACACACACACACACACACACACCGAATAGTCTGGCCTATTCTTTACATTTTCTCCTCTGCCTCATATACCTGACAACACTGAGATTACCAAACAACAATTCTTCTTACTGCACTGTAATTGTTCAGTGGCCACTTTCCTCTTTGTAAGGGTAGAAGAGACTCTTTAGCTATGATAAGCAGCTCTTCTAGGAGAAGGACACTCAAATCATTGTTCTCTAATCTTGGGTAGTGCCACAGCCTCTGTACCATGGTCTTCCACTGTCTTGGGTTTGAGTTCTCTTGCTTGATGGTACACTCGGGCACACTATTCTATCTTAATTCTCTTCCTCTTTGTTTAGCTAAAGTTTTTATTGTTTATATAGGAGATATTTATTTTAATGTTGCTCTTCTTAGAATATTTTATTTTTCTTCGTTTCCTTTCCTCACTGAGCTATCTTCCCTGTTGGAGCCCCTGGGCTTATAGCATCTTGTTTTTCCAAGTAGGGTTGTAGCTTAGCAAATAATAATAATAATAATAATAATTTCCTTATTTCTAATCCCCATTGGGCCATTTTTCCTTTTTGGAGTCCTTGGGCTTATAGCATCCTGGTTTTCCAACGAGTGTTGTAGCTTAGCTAGTAATATTAATAATGATGATGATTATTATAATAAATGTGCTCACATGTCTTTGTGCCTGTTTGCGTTCCTTCTGGGGCTGGACTTCCCTTTGTTACACCTCTGTAATAAATAACGCCCCATTGCATAATTTGCTTCGCAAAGTGTTTGTTTTCCTTCCATATTTCATTTTAATGCTTGCGACACGGTTCAATTTATCTCTCTCTCTCTCTCTCTCTCTCTCTCTCTCTCTCTCTCTCTCTCCTCTCTCTCTCTCTCTCTCTCTCTCTCTCTCTCTCTCTCTCTTAAGGGAAAGTTAGGGATCAATTCCTTATGCAAATCCAGGGCAGCAGTGAATGAGGGATTTGCTGCCTCTAGCGACGTCTTATTTCGGTCTTTGATTATTATTTAATCTTGTTTATATTTCTACTGGGGAGGTAGTAGGAATATGTATGTATATATATATATATATATATATATATATATATATATATATATATATATATATATATATATATATATATATATATATATATACACACACATATATATATATATGTATGTACACACATACATACACATGCACTAGTGTACACGACCCGTCAAAAAATGACAGCTAAATGTTTAGGTAGATATGAATATACACGCCCACGCAACCCCCTCTCACCAGGGGTGAGATGAGTGTGACCGAAAAGATATATATATATATATATATATATATATATATATATATATGAGACTTCTTAGTAAGGCTTACTTATTTTATTTCATGGGTATCTAGTGGCTGATAAGATTCAAAATTCAATTGGTTATTTTGGTCAAACCCGATAAAAATAAGATACTGAATAGGTTAACTGAACTAAGATGTCTTAAAAACTGCTTATTTGACGATGGAAGACGATATAGGAACAGTCGCAAATGCTGATTATTTTATGATCTAAAGCAATTTAAGATTCAGGCATGTGGTCCATATATATCTTTGTGGTTGGCAGTGATTGTTTAAAATCCTGTTCAATGATAAAGAATTAGAATAATCGTAATATTTTTGTAATAGTTACAGTTAATTAATTTATTTATTCATATATTCATTTTTTCAATTCTAATTTTTTTTTCATGTATCAAATGTGTGATATTCATGACTGAATGAAGGAGAAAGCTATTATATTTTTTCTATCAATTTGTATTTTCATTACAGACTTTATATAGTCTCCTGAGGTCCTTTATTACTTAGTATTGCAGACTAAGTGCTGGCCTATGTGGTAACGTCCCTGACTGGTGATTGCCAGACTGGGGTTCGAGTCCCACTCGAACTCGTAAGTTTCTTTGGTCGCTGCAACCTCACCATCCTTGTGAGCTAAGGATGGGGGTTTTGGGGGAGGCTATTGGTCTATCTGCTGAGTCATCAGCAGCCATTGCCTTGCCCTCCTTTGTCCTAGCTTGGGTGTAGAGGGGCCTTGGGCGCTAATCATATTTATATATAGTCAGTCTGTAGGGGATTGTCCTGGTCGATGGGGCAATGTCACTGTCCCTTGCCTCTGGCATTCATGATCGGCCTTTAAACCTTTAATTGAGGAAGAGTGAGGTCTTTTTTTTTCCTATCGAAAAATAATTCTCTTTCTGTTAATACTGTAAATATCTATGTAAATGTGTTCTCGTAACTTTGTACTTGTTTTCTTTCCCTTTGGTCGCAAAATATTTATTTTCCTTCGATATTTCATTTTAATGGCTGCGACATACCTCTACTCCAGGCAATTCTCTCTCTCTCTCTCTCTCTCTCTCTCTCTCTCTCTCTCTCTCTCTCTCTCTCTCCGTCCTTTGTCGAGAGGAAGGGAGTGGTGATGCCTATATGCAAATCCTTGGCAGTAGTGAATGAAGTCTTCTTACTCCGAGGGAGCCTCTAAGAGTCTAATGAGATGCCTGCTAAGGATCTGCTGCCTCCTGCGACTTCTCTTTCCAGATATGTCTCAAGAAGTTAGTCTTGTTTATCTATCTGTTGGGAGGTGTGTATATATATATATATATATATATATATATATATATATATATATATATATATATATATATATATTATATATATATATATATATATATATATATTATATATATACACACATATATCTATATATGTGTGTGCGTGTATGTGTGTGTGCGTGCGCGTGCGTGTGTGTGGAGTGTAATGTTCTTCCTAATCTGTCTGATAATCCTCCTTCAATACCTCTCTTAAATTTATTTTTGACATCTTGTAAAAATGCTCTTTTGATTGGATACCAGTATCGAGTCATTTCTCGAATACAGTACCCTACTTCTAGAATATAATTCTTTTTGCGATTCGGACATTCTTTGTGAGGGATTTCTACTCAAAGATCATTAGCTAGATTTAGAAATTTATTTTTATGGATAACTTACCGTATGTGATTCTAAGTATTATTTTATACAGTAGAAGGCTTGGATTTTGTGGTAGCCTATTGGAAAGTCCCTGCGTCGCAATCTGCCGGACTGGGGTTCGAGTTCCGCTCAAGCTCGATAGTTTCTTGTATTGTCTGCAGCCTCACCATCCTTGTGAGCTAAAGATGGATGTTTTGGCGGAGCCTATAGGTCTATCTGCTGAGTCATCAGCAGTCATTGCTTAACC
>NC_090744.1:29683230-29693230 GCF_036898095.1 Palaemon carinicauda
TATGCTTTAGATCGCCTGTAATTTTTTTCCCTAGATCACTATGTAGGTTTGGTTTATTTTACAGTATTTTTGTTGAGGCGTTGATATATGGAAATGTATCGTCTTCCCTTTTAGTAAATTACGGTGGTGTGATTCAAAAATACTGTTTTAGAGAATTTTACACACACACACACACACTATATATATATATATTTATGTATATATATATATATATATATATATAAATATAAATATGTATATGTGTGTGGTTCTACGTGTGTGTGTGTGTGTATATATATATATATGTATATGTATATATATATATATATATATATATATATATATATATATATATATATATATATGTTATTCCCTAGTTCTCCTCAGGTGTGAATTTCGGTTCTTTTGAAAAAAAAATTTTGGGATGAGTTTTCCAACCCCATGCCCCTCTCAACACTGATTCCAACCCACAGTCGAAGAACCACGAATCAGGACAAAGGAAATATAATGAAGGAAAAAAAGAAAAAGAAAAAAAAAAGGATACTCTATATCACCGAACATTTCACTCTTCTTTTTTCACCTCCTGTCTCTTGTCAATAATTACCCCTGCCCCCCTCATTTATCTCTCTCTCTCTCTCTCTCTCTCTCTCTCTCTCTCTCTCTCTCTCTCTCTCTCTCTCTCTCAGATTGCAATTGAGTAGACCTGTTTCCGATTCCTGAACTGAAGAGAAAATAATCCAGTATGGCCAATCTGACCTGAACATTAAATTGTATATATGGTTGTTATTCGAGTGGTGTGGGTTGTAGTTAGATAGGAAAAACGGAACAAGAATAATAGAGAAGAAAGTGAATGGTTATATTGAGAGTAAAATGTACAACATCGTCCTTGCCGCGATTTCTATTCACTTTTGTTTCCCCAACGAGTTTTTCCCAATAGTATCTCTCTCTCTCTCTCTCTCTCTCTCTCTCTCTCTCTCTCTCTCACACACAAATGAAATGCTTCCTATTTCATATTTATTGCCTTTTTTCCATTCACTTCTCATTCAGAACTGAAGATCAATACAGAGCCCCACGCTTCCCCTTCCTCCTCCTCCCCTGCTCTCCCCCCTCCCCAGCTCTCCCCTCCCTCCCCCTCCTCCTTCCCCAGTGCACCAAGTGTGAGTCGGCAAAAGACATCGTTTCATTGCTAAAAACTGCATGAAGGAGGAGATAATTAAACCATCACCTGGTCGAAGAACGTCTAGTAATTACACGCTCTGGGCAGATGTTGTTAAGTGTCTTGGGTACAAAGAGTAATGTGGGTCATATATGTGGAGAGGCAGGATTCTGTTATTGTATATTGGAAAAAGGTTGGCACTTTTTTTTTTTTTTTAAAGAGTGGGTGCGTGAGACGGATTTTTTTTTTTCATGAGTGGAAGTGTGTTTTCATGTGATTTTACGAGATGGAAGGAGAGAGAGAGAGAGAGAGAGAGAGAGAGAGAGAGAGAGAGAGAGAGAGAGAGAGAGAGAGAGAGAGATAAAATATGTTGAAGTATCTGCCATATTTTGACGAGAAAAAAAGGTAGAGATAGTGATTCCTGGATGTTAAGAGAGAGAAAATATGTTTTGTTTTAATATACAAAGATAGAAATGAGAGAGAGAGAGAGAGAGAGAGAGAGAGAGAGAGAGAGAGAGAGAGAGAGAGAGAGAGAGAGAGAGAGACGGGGTCGTGTAAAATAATTATGTGTCGTGTGGGCAGCAAAATGGGATATGCGTTAATATTTATGGGATATGCTCTCGGCATTTGTGACGCCATTTATTAATATAAGAATGAAATAAAATTGATTTTTTACTCAATAGATGTTTCAAAATAAACGGCTGGTGTTAGACGTGGTGGTTGAGTATGCTCTGAGGTTGAATAATTAAAGTGATAGATATTATTATTATTATTATTATTATTATTATTATTATTATTAGCTAAGCTACAAACCTAGATGGTAAAGCAGGATGCTATAAGTCCAAGGGCTCCAACAGGAAAAATAGC
The DNA here is from genome assembly GCF_036898095.1 of Palaemon carinicauda. NCBI lineage: Eukaryota > Metazoa > Arthropoda > Malacostraca > Decapoda > Palaemonidae > Palaemon > Palaemon carinicauda. The sequence goes on from NC_090744.1 coordinate 29,685,233, forward strand.
CCAGTGAGGAAAGAAAACAAGAGAAGTAATGAACAATTGATATAAAATATTTTGAGAATGAATAAAAGAATATGCCAATCGCCAGGTGAGATAAGATATTGATGACGCGTCAAAATATCAACAGTGAGACCTCCAAATATAATCTGATTATGATAAACATTTTTAAGAATTTTAATTCAGGACATTCATGACGAATAGTGTTTGCATGGGTTGACGTAGTGTACTCATCTCCACTGCTATACTTAGGACCTAGGGACCTTTCCAACGTGACCAAGAACACCTCTTTACTCCTTGTGATTGCTGAGATAAGCATACCCCTTATTTTCGCGACTTTGCGTCCATACCCCTTATACCTTGGCGTAGTTCACTCATCTCCTCCACTGCCATACTTGGGACCTAGGGACCTTTCCAAGACCCCAAGAACACCGCTTTACTCCTTGTGATTGCTGAGATACGCATACCCCTTATTTTCGCGACTTTGCGTCCACAACCCTTATACCTTGGCGTATTTCACTCATCTCCCCCATTGCCATACACAAGACCTCGAGACCTTTCCAACGAGACCAAGAACACCTCTTTACTCCTCGTAGTTCCTGAGATACGCATACCCCTTATTTACGCATCCCTACCCATTATAGGGAGGGGTACACCCATCGCCACACTCCCTCTACGCCGGGGGACCTCGAGACCTTTCTAAAGAGCCCAAGAACACATCTTAACTCCTTGTGGTTGCTGAGAAACATTTGCTTGAAAAAAATAAATAGTTTATTGTTTATGTTTTTTTTTGCATCTGTTAATATTATTATTATTATTATTATTACTATCCAAGCTACAACCCTAGTTGGAAAAGCAAGATGCTATAAGCCCAGGGGCTCCAACAGGGAAAAATAGCCCAGTGAGGAAAGGAAATAAGGAAATAAATAAATGAAGAGAACAAATTAACAATAAATCATTCTAAAATAAGAAACAACGTCAAAACAGACATGTCATATAATAAACTATCAACAACATCAAAAACAAATATGTCATAAATAAACTACAAAAAGACTATGTCCGCCTGGTCAACAAAAAAGCATTTGCTCCAACTTTGAACTTTTGAAGTTCTACTGATTCAACCACCCGATTAGGAAGATCATTCCACAACTTGGTCACAGCTGGAATAAAACTTCTAGAGTACTGCGTAGTATTGAGCCTCGTAATATAGGACCATACAGACCCTTAGGAAAGAAGAGATTTGGTTTTGTAAGGGGGGGTGGAATACGGCTGGCCAGGCCCCTGAAATTCTCGAGTATAGATTCGAAAAAATAATCAAGAAGTTACTATTATATTAGAATCTGAGTTCGGACACTTTTAGATTAATTCATAATACTTAGTTGGTGTATTTTTTAGAATTTAAAACCAAGCACGTTTTGTCATATTTTGCAAATAAAAAAAGAAGAATAATTGTATCAAATTGAAGATACACGCCTCATTCTATTAAAATATTAAAGATTAAAAAGGTTTTTATTGTTTTTTTATAAACTGTATTTAGAATAATAAAAAGCTTAACATTATATATATATATATATATATATATATATATATATATATATTTATATATATATATATATATATATATATATATATATATATATATCGGTGTATTGAACTGATTAAAAAATTTACACTTGAAATATGCTGCATTAGCGATTTGTGACAAGATTAAGATTATGTTGTTTTATAATGAAATGTAAAAAAAATAAAATTTCCCTTGGCATGACTTCTCATAAACACCGTGAAGTTATAACATTTGTTCGGCTGTCATGGATTCTTTGAAGAGTGAATTCATGCAATTTATGGTTCTGTTTCTTTATACACCTGATTTCATAATGAAATATACATAAAGTACACGTTGAATTGTAATTTAATGATTATAAGATGTTAAGTTAAAGGCATCAAGAAAGTTTGCATAGAAATTATGATGATTTTTCATTTGCCTAAACGCCTTCCTAGAAATTCAGCAAACTGCCATTTCTTTTCATCTATTTAGGCCTTTTTAACTTCATTTTCTATAAGTTATAGGAACCATTAGTAAGTACTCGAAGCAAAATACTGGACCCCAAAGCGCTGATTGGTAACGTCTCTGTATGGTGTTTGCCAGTCGGAGGTTCGAGTCCCGCTCAGTCTCATTAGTGTCTACAACTTTCCCATTCTTGTGAGCTAAGTTGTTGGGTTTGAACGAGCCTATAGGTCTATCAGCTTAGTCATCAGCAGCCATTGCCTGGCCCTCCCTGGTCCAACCTTAGGTGGAGAGGGGGCTTAGGCGTTGATCATAGGTATATACGGTCAGTCTCTAGGGCATTGTCCAGCTTGATAGGGAAATGTCACTGTCCCTTGCCTCTGCCATTCATGAGCGGCCTTTAAACCTTTAAATGGACTTCCAACGCAAGAGCCCGTGTTCCACATAAGGTGGAGCAATCTTACCAAACCGATCCGAATCAAAAACACGACCTCTCTTGCACGTTTAAAGGTCACTCATGAATAGCAGAGCCAAGGGACAGTTGACATTGTCCTGGCACGCAGGACGATACCGTAGAGACTGACCATAAATACATATGATCAGCACCCAAGTCCCCTCTCCTCCTAAGGTAGGACCAGGGAGGGTCAGGCAATGGCTGCTGATGACGTAATGAAAACGTTTTCTTACAATAAAGATAAGACGATATCGAAGACTTTTTTTGGTTTATTTCAGGAGTAGCAGTAGTTAATTTTCAAAGCAGAAACCAACATTTAATATTATTATATCAAGTTATTTTATTTATGTAAGTCAATGGTATTTATCGTATTTACCAGGTGTGAGGAAAAACATCTGAATCATAATTGTATACCCTTTTTTTTTTTTTTTTTTTTTTTTTACATAAATATTTCCAGTTAGTTTTCCGCTCGCGGAAAATTCTTTCAAGTCGGATTTCTGTGTAAATAAACACATTACGGTCTGCATAATTGCAAGATGCCGTGTGTGGCCCCAGGGACCTAGCAATCGACAACAACAACAACATAGATGAAATAGTTATATCTGCATGACATTCTAATTTATATTTCCTGGTCCTCTCTGATTCTCTTCTTGTTTCCATTATTTTATAATGTCCAAAGAAATTTATCATTATACTTCTTTGTGTAGTTCATTTTAGGAAATTCCTTTATATCAAATGCCGTAAATTATCGATCTATGAATTTTCTATTATATTTGCGCTGTTTGATATACGTTCCAATTTATCTTTCCTGTGTTAGCCTTTTCATATTCAACATTGCAAAAATTTAAATTTGCATTTCCCTCCGCTTTACCGTTTCTTGGCCACTTCAACTTTCTCATTTTAGTTTTATGTATTATGGATCATTTCCCATTCTAGCTACGTCATTTATTCTATATATTTTCCAGATTTAGATTCATCATGCACATTATCCCTTGTTAAATCCATCTTTTATCCTGTATCATTTTCCATTTTAGCTTTATCATGTAATATTTCCATTTTTGGAGTCATCATGTTTCGTCCCATTTTAGCTTCTTCGTGTATCATTTTACATTTTAGCTTCATCGTGTATCATTTTCATTTTTAAATTTTTCTTGTGCCATTTCCCCCTTTTAACTTCATCTTGTATCATTTCCCATTTTAACTTCATCTATCACTTCCCATTTTACCCCCTTCATGTATCATTTCCTCTTTTAACTTTATGTATCATTTCCCGTTCGAACTTCATCTAGGTATCATTTCCCAATTTAACTTCATCTATCACCCCCCATTTAATCTCCATCATGTATCATTTCCTCTTTTAACTTCATGTATAATTTCCCATTCGAACTTCATCTTGTATCATTTCCCATTCGAACTTCATCTTGTATCATTTCCCATTTTAACTTCATCTATCACTTCCCATTTTCCCCCCTTCATGTCTCATTTCCTCTTTTAACTTTATGTATCATTTCCCATTCAAACTTCATCATGTTTCATTTCCAATTTTAACTTAATCATGTATCATTTCTCAATTTAGCTTCATCTATCACCCCCCCCCCCCCCAGTTAATCTCCATCATGTATCATTTCCTCTTTTAAACTTCATCTATCACCTCCCATTTTACCCCCTTCATGTATCATTTCCCTTTTTATCTTCACCACGTATCCTATACTTGATCGTTTCATATCTCAGCTTTATCTTTTTTATCTTTCACATCTCATCTCCATCATATCCCTCCCATCCATCACTTTCGCAATTCAAATCAGCCAACGCCAAATTTTCAGCTCACGTTTCGAACCCGGAAATGCTGGCGGCGTGAAAAATGGATAAACAAATGGCAGCAAAGGGGAATTATACGAGTGTGGACTGATTACTAATTACAGATATGGCCGCGAATTTATTGCTTCGCATTACATATGTGATTTGTGTGTCTCGGCAGGTTTACCGGAGGTTGGCGAGAGAAAAAAGACCCGTCGCTTGGTTTTAGGTGCGTTCGTGTGTTTGTGCGTATTGCGAATGCTGGCGTGAGGGAGTCTTTACTACGCGTTATTCAACTAGGTAGTTTTAAGTACATGTAAAATAGATTTGATATGCTTATAATAAATTATTATAAATGTACATACGCATATATGAATATCTATATTACACACATTATATATATATATATATATATATATATATATATATATATATATATATATGTATGTATATATATATGTATATATATATATATATATATATATATATATATATAACTATATATATATATATATAAATATATATATATATATATATATATATATATATATATATATATATATATATATATATATATATAACATCATCTACTCCGACCAGAAAAGTTTGAAAGTTTGAATTGCATATCCATTATGATGTCTACAATTTTTCTTTGATATATGATATATATATATATATATATATATATATATATATATATATATATATATATATATATATAAAAGAGAGAGAGAGAGAGAGAGAGAGAGAGAGAGAGAGAGAGAGAGAGAGAGAGAGAGAGAGAGAGAGAGAGAGAGTCCTTTAACTGGCCAGGCAGTACTACATTGGATGCTTCTCTTTGATTACGGTTCATTTTCCAATTGCCTACACATACACCGAATAGTCTGACCTATTCTTTACACTGAGATTACCAAACATTTCTTCTTCATCCAAGGAGTAACTGCACTATGATTATTCAGTGGCCACTTTCCTCTAGGTAAGGGTAGAAGAGAGACTTTAGTTATGGTAAGCAGATCTTCTCAGAGAAGGAAACTCCAAAATCAAACCATTGTTCTCTCTTGGGTTGTGCCATAGCCTCTGTACCATGGTCTTCCACTGTCTCGGGTTAGAGTTCTCTTGCTTGAGGGTACACTCGGGCACACTATTCTATCTCGTTTCTCTTCCATCTTGTTTTGTTAAAGTTTTTATACTTTATATAGAAGATATTCATGTAATGTTACTGTTCTTAAAATATTTTATTTTTCCTTGTTTCCTTTCCTCACTGGGCTATTTTACCTGTTGGAGCCCCTGCGCTTATAGCATCTTGCTTTTCCAACTGGGGTTGTAGCCTAGCAAGTAGTAGTAATTTATATATATATATATATATATATATATATATATATATATATATATATATATATATATACTGTACATATATCATTCTGTTATTTTTAATGTCCACCTATTGTCTGCCATTCTCATTATATGTCCTGCCCATATCCATTTCTTTTTCTTACATATTGTTAGAATATCCTCTACTTTAGTTTGCTCTCATATCCGTGTTGCGCTTTTTCTGTCTCTTAGTGTTATTCCCAACATTATTCTTTCCATAGTTCTGTGAGTTTTAACTATCTTATGTTCTGAGGCTTTAGTAAGGCTTTAAGTTTCTGACCATCTCATTGAATATACATATATATATATATATATATATATATATATATATATATATATATATTATATATATATTATATATATATATAGATATATATAGATATATATACGGTAAAACGTAATTACAGTTTTCCTGTTATCCTGATAACTATCTGGTGCCCATTTTTTTCTGGAGAGATGCTGTCTTCGATTTGTGGACACCGATAAGATATGGCCTTTTCATTATAGGCTAAACGCAATGTACCATGTCTAAGGACTATATATATATATATATATATATATATATATATATATATATATATATATATATATATATATATATATATATATATATATATATATATATATATACACTGTTAGAAGAGAAATGACATAAGAACTTATTGATCCTCTGTTGATCTAAGGTGTGGAAAAAAATGTACTTGGTAGTTAAGTGACTGTGGTATGTTGTAGTCTGGTAAGAAGAATAAAGAGCCAGCAACTTCATTGATAAAGTTTTACTGAAAACGGTTACTCCTGGAATTTCCTTCCACTTAAGAGAAGTTGGCCTGATGTGATGAGATCATGGTGAGGGGTAGATGGAGATGGTTTGGGGTTGCTCTTCGCACTCCCCAAGAGAGATTTGTTCACCAAACGTTTAAATGGGCTCCATAAGGCACTAGAAGAGTTGAAAGACCGAGGCCTACATGGCTGAGGACTATGAAGCTTAAAGTAGGAGTTAATGAATGGAGAAGCATTGATTTAAAAGCTCAAGATAGAGACGACTGGCGAAAACTAACCGAGGCCATTTCCGTCAGTAGGCGTAGGGGATGATGATGATGATAATAATACCATACTACACAGACTAGGAATGTGATTTTGAATGTGAATGAAAGTAAGGTAAAGGGTTTAGACTCTTAAGATGATTTATTTACTGATATATTTGTCATGATGTAACACAACTGAAATAGGTAGAGCTATATAACCAGGAAGGGGAAAATACATGTTTTGTGGTGTGTCCAAATGGGAGAAAAAGTGTGTTATATGTTTGTGAAGAGAGGAAAGAACGAAAGACCTCATTTACGATGGATGTTGTGAAGATGGTATTGGGAGGCTTAATACCCAGAATTTGCAAGATGAATGGTGCAATGTGAATTGAGGCTCAATGCGGTACTGATAAGCGTTCTGTATAGGCGTAATTATAGTTATACACTTCACACACACACACACAGATTAATTTTAGAGATATGGATATATTCGGTTGGGATCTACAACATACTTATGCGTTTGGACCAATTTTTTATTTATTTTTTTATTTTCTTTATCATTTTTTTTTCTTTTTGCAATTAAGAAGCTTTTATGTAATTTTACATGTTTGAATAGAGATGCATATTTTATCTCATATCAACATTGCTTTGACTTGCTTACATATGCAATACTGTAATGACATCTTTACTTTTGCAGGTATGTCTTGCGTGAATATGGGTCATAGTAAGCGGGTGGGTAAGTATAACATATGTTGTCTGTGTCATTTTGATGTTGATTTGTGTTGTAATGAATCTACCACTAGCGTTCAGTAAAAAGGCGGGATGCTCTCTAATTGGCTGACAGGAGATAGGGGCACAGCCTATCACACAGCTGCGTAAGTGTGATTGGCTAGTTTGAAGTTAACGGTCTCTGATGCAAGGAGGGGTGGGGGTTAGACAGGATGAGGGTCTCGTCTGGGGGTTGTGTGGGAGATGGGGGGGGGGGGGAGGGTTGTAAGCTGTGTATCGTTGTATTCAGTGCCTCATGGTTTGGTTAGGTAAATTAAAGTAGCTGTAGTGTGCCAGCCACTGCGTAGCGAAGTGTAAGTGTCGCGGAAAGTGTCACGATTCTTTATTCTAGTGTTGGATATGAGACGACTATTCCATTTGGGATGATTAAAGTGACATTTACGATAGGAACCGGTTTTGTTACTTCCATCCCCTCTTCTAGATTGGTTCTTTCACCCTGTAATATCCTGTGATTCTTCCTCATAATTTATGCAGGATTGGCAGCTGGTAAGTTATATATTCATGTTTCTTTCTTATACCGAGTATGTAATTAGCATCTGCATGCTCCTATGATGATAAATACT
>NC_090744.1:29698230-29700730 GCF_036898095.1 Palaemon carinicauda
CTAGGGCTCCAACAGGGGAAATATGATAAGCTTATATAAGCGGATGATAACCTGTAAAAGCTGGATCTCTAAATATGCATCTAGTCTATCGCATTTGCTCAAGAATTTTGAAAGGAAGTGTGATTCAGTGTCAGCTGACAATTCCATTTTTTATGCTTACAAACTTCATTTTCGTCTCACTAAACTTGAACCTTTTGAGGTAGCGTGTGTCACATGTCTTGTAAGAAATCAGCTTCCTTCGACTGCTCAAGTACCACGATGCCACACGGACAATACCAAGACTTTTTCATTTCATTGGAATAATAATCTTACATACCATGTAATGGATGTCCATACATACAAGGTTACTACCAGAAAATCAGCATTATCATCATCTCCTCCTACGCTTATTGATGCAAAGGGGCTTGGTTAGATTTCGCCAGACGTCTCTATCTTGAGCTTTTAATTCAATACTTCTCCATTCATCATCTCCTACTTCGCTATTCATAGTTCTCAACCATGTAGGCCTGGGTCTTCCAACTCTTCTAGTGCCTTGTGGAGCCCAGCTGGACGTTTGGTGAACTAATCTTGGGGAGTGCGAAGAGCATGCCCAAACCATCTCCATCTACCTTTCATCATGATTGATTGATTTGAGGTTTTCTGGCATCCTGACATCTAAGGTCATTGACGCCGACCCCTCATCATGATCTCATCAACATATGGTACTCGAGTAATCTCTCTTATAGTTTCATTTCTAATCCTTTCTGATAAGAGTGACTAATTTTGCTCTCCTTTTGTCCGTCCTTGTGTATTTTTGTGTCCCTCGATCATGGCAACTTATCCTACACCTTTGTAGGAATTTCAGTCAATTTTAGTGCAAAGATTGGCCGTTTGTATTTTCCTCTTTTTTTCTCTATCATAATAACTTCTGTAAGGTCGAATAAATTCGTTAGAATTGATTTCAAAGGTAGACCATTATATATAGGTGTACATGGAGAGACGTCGTATATGTCTCTATAATTTTTACTGTCATACTTAGCTTGTCATCTCGACTCCTATTCGGTTGAAAGCATTTCAGACAAGCGTGGTAATGATGTGAGAGGTCCTTTTGTTTGCTCAGCAGTATGACTGCAGTGTATACTACATAAATCACTTTATTATTATTATTATTATTATTATTATTATTATTATTATTATTATTATTATTATTATTAACGAATAGAAGCCACTGTAATTTTTTCTGGTCTTAGATAACAGACAAATTTCTGATTGTCCTTCATCAATATGTTGGTCTCGCTTACCTTGTCTATACAACTTACCCGCCACTGCATAAGATTTCGGTGAAACTTAATACAGAACTTTTTATTATCATTAATATTAGGAGATTTACCAACCCAGTGAGTCCAGCTCGACTTTAGTGTACCGGAATTAGTGAAGCCAAGTGTACATTACATTGTAACTGTTAATGCGTTGTTTAGAAAAACAGAATTGCTTAAGAGCTTTTTTAAAATTTATAAAGATGATTTTGATCAAGTTTTTACAATCTCGGCGATTTTGTTTTACAGGCAGCGTTGCCAACAGTTTCTCTTTTGATAAACACAGTGTTACAATCTAAAAATGTACAGCTTATCAGACTTCTCCTTAACTTCCCGTGAGGTGTACCGGAATTGATGAAGCCAACTGTACCAGAACATGCATAGATATGTATCAAGGGAGATTGTCCGTTGGTTAGTTTTTGGTCTTTGTGGCTGTAGGTGGGCACTTTTTTTTTTTTTTTTTTTTTTATATATAGCTAAACCAACTCCAAAGGTGAAATTAACAAATTCTGTAGATTTTATATACAACTTTAACCTTTGCTATAACGTTGTTGTTGCAAGAGAAAAACGTTATAACTTTCATGATTATTCCATTAGTTGTCAATCAAATATTTCTCTCCCCTATATACTGTAATAAAGAGCTGCTACCATATATATATATATATATATATATATATATATATATATATATATGTGTGTGTGTGTGTGTGTGTGTGTGTGTGTGTAGCTCTTTATCATATAGGGGAGAGAAATATTTCTCTCACCTATATAATAAGGAGCTACTGTCATATATATATATATATATATATATATATATATATATATATATATATATATATATATATATAATTTCTTTCATGTCATGCTGAGCGGGATTCCTAACCGTATGACTGCACGGTCTCTCCCCGTCCCTCAGGCAGACATAAGTCTCTTTTTATAGTTTATATATGAAAAATCTCTTTTAATGTTGTTCTGTTCTGAAGATATTTTATTTTAATTGTTCATTACTTCTCATATACTTTATTTCCTTATTTCCTTTCCTCACTCGGCTATTTTTCCTTCATGGGGTCCCTTTTGCAAATAGCATCCTGCTTTTCTAACTAGGGTTGTAGCTTAGCTAATAATAATAATAATAATAGGGGAAGAGGGAGTAGTTATACCTTGGTGAAAGGGGGTACCCCGATAGGTACACTCGGAAAGCACAA
>NC_090744.1:29705730-29710730 GCF_036898095.1 Palaemon carinicauda
TTGAAGACTGATACCTGATTTACTTGAAAGGATTCGGACAGAAAATACAGGAAGGAGGAGACAGGAAGGAGAACGGGAAAGAAGAAATAAAGAATCCGAAAAGGAGAACTAGTTATTATTTGTTGATCAGTTTACGATAGGGCGGATTTGAAAGGAGAAAGTAAAGTCCCTATTGTTGAAGATCCAAAAATAAAGATTGTGCAGAATAAGGCGGAAACTGCGCAGAAGTAGAGAATATTGAAGGACCAGAGAAAGATCGAGAATTCTTCAATCTGAAGTGATTTTTTTCTCTCTAAAAAAGGAAGGACTTCTAAGGAGAGGCACTCCAATTGGACGTCTTCCTTTTGGAAATTCCTAGCAGGCTCCCATCCGGAATAGTCTTTAAAATTCTCCCAACTCGTTGTTCGACTCCAATTTGTCTTTCGTCATCAATAGGAAAGTTGAATGGTTTCCTGTCAGAGCTCCAAAATATTATGTCTCTCTGTTAGGAGAAATATGGAATACCGGTGCATTTCCAAATCGGCTTCAAATTGTCATTCATCTTGAGCAGGGATGTTAGAAAGGGTAAAAAGATTGTCTTAATCGTTTTATTGATTAACCAAAATTTGCAAGATTTTGTCACTGACTTGCCTCTGAAGTCATTAAAAAGGAAACAAGATTTGGGTGATGCAGAAAATGCTTTGGCGAAAGTTAAGAGAATTATTGAGTCTGCGATTTTGGAAGGAAACCAAAATACATCGTCAAAAAGGAATCAACGACAAGTGGAATCAGGAAGGCAGTTATGAAAAGCTAAACAAGAATCTTCTTGACTAATAACGGATTTATTTGAAAGGATTCGGACAGAAAATACAGGAAGAAGAGGGAGGCAGGAAGGAGAATGAGAGAGAAGATATAAAGAATCAGAAAAGGAGAACTAATTATTATTTGTTGATCACTTTACGATTGTGCGGATTTGAGATGAGAAAGTAAAGTCCATAAGGTTGAAGATCCAAATATAAAGATTGCGCAGAATAAGGCGTGAACTGCACAGAAGTAGAGAATATTGAAGGATCAGAGAAAGCTAAAATTCTTCAACCTGAAGTAATTTTTTTCCCTCTAAAAGGAAGAACTTCTAAGGAGAGACACTCCAATTGGACGTCTTCCTGTTAGGACGCTCTTATAAGAAAAATGGTTATCTAGGACCGACGAAGGAACGGGTTTGGGATCGGAGATTTTTGGTTTACGGCGCCCCGGATTTGAACTTCAGGCTCCAGCTTCGGTCGTCATTTTGTGTCAGCCTCATCATCATCTGTCTGTCATCAGTGTTCATGTCGTCCAACACAAGTAACAGCTTTTAAAAGATACAACCAACGCTCCGTTCCCCTTACGGGCGCCAACACAATGGCCCGTGGTCCGCCTTTTATATAGGCAGGTCATTCTAAATCATCATCAGGAGAGGTAATTTGAGACACGAGGCCTCTTGCGGTCGTTATAAAAAGGATATTTTAATTACAAAGGGATCAATGGTTCAGTTGGGTTCCGTCGTCTTGAAACGCCTTCAAAATGTTCGTTACAAGAAATTCGACCAAGAAGCGAAACGGCAGGAGGAGAGAAACTGGTCAAACGAATACTTTGAGGAAAGAGTTTGTTGCCCTTCATCAGGACCCCTAAAGATTGATAAGCAATCGGGACGTCAAAACGAAAGTTAGCTTACGGGAAGATTTATATATGTGTGTGTGTGTTTGCTGGGTATTATTTTCTTACCTGTTACTATTTCGCTAATTTCTATGATAAATCAATTAATGGGGGAATAAAACATTAAAGGGGATATTGTATAATTACGTTTTGATATAGCTGACCATAACACAGTAAATAGAGTATTGAGAAACTAGATCTTCCTCATACCTGTTTTTCTGAGGCAAAACTAACTAGTTTAGCATTTAAGTCCTATGGAATTAAGACACTCTTCATGGATGTTGATGCTTATGGAGGTGTAGACCCAAATGCTATTTTTCCTTCGTTTGTTTATAAAGACCACTGATTTCTTAGCTCTTAAGTTTGTTATTTTCTTCAAGTTATCAAATTATACATTTATGTATATATATATGTTTATGTGTATATATATGTTTATATATATATGTATATATATATGTATATATATATATATATATATATATATATATATATATGATTGTGTATATATATATATAGGCCTATGTTTATATATACATATATATATATATATATATATATATATATATATATATATATATGTATATATATTATATATATATATATATATTATATTATATATATATATATATATATATATATATATATAAAAAGTATATATTATAGTCACGAAAGGAGAACTGAGTTAGAGTTTTCATTTTTCCTTTCGTGGCTATAATACTTGATTATTTTATGCTCATCAAGTGTTAGCTTTTCTGATTTCTACACATACACACACGCGCGCACACACACACACATATATATATATATATATATTTACATATATATATATATATATATATATATATATATATATATATATATATATGTATATGTAATGATGAATTTTGCACATTTAGACGTGTTTTTCATATTTATATAAGCCATATATTATACTCCCTTAATATCTGGATTCTCTCTATACCTCGGGAACAGAGAACCAGGGGGAAATCAACTCAGAGATAATAGCCTCTGGTCGGCCAGGGAATCGAACCCTGGTCCGAGAAACTGGCACGAAAATTGGTATTACACACACGCACACACACATATATGTAATGTATATATATATATATATATATATATATATATATATATATATATATATATATATATATATATATATATATATATATATATATTTATATTAGGCCTGTTGTAAAATTGGGGAATGTGTTTGAGGTAGCTCAAGCCTGCTGATTAACGCCCAATTTCCGTCACTACCATTTTATCTGATTTTTTTTAATGTGATTGGCCTAGAAAGCAAGCTCTCTGCATATGCAGATGGTGCTACTCTCCTGAATTTAGATCTCAATATACTACACACACAACAACTAATGTATCTGTTTCTAGAGTACTGTAAGACAAAGGCCTCAGACACGTCATTTCATGTCTGGGTGTTTTGAGTGATACCACTAATTCATGGAAGCATGCTTCGCAATGCAATTTTTTTTTTTATGGAGAATGTAACATCGAAGAGTAAGGGAAATGGAATACAGTGCTCTAAATGCCCTATCTCTGAATCCAACTAATGAATATCTTGTCTTGGCTTCACGCAAATATCAAATCGTTCCAGGTTGGAAGGTGTATCATGCTGCCGCTCGGGAGAGATTTCTTTTCTGGAGGAATAGTGAGAAGCTAGGAACTAATATTGACGGTCTAAGACGAGCACCGGAGGGGAAGGCCATTCATTTTGAAAATAATAAGAATGTTTGATAAATATAGGATTAAAGAATGAAAGAAAGGACCACAAATAATAAAGAATGAAATATGGGAACAAAAATGTTGAAGAATAAATACCTAACAAGAGATGTCAGGGGATAGAGGAAGAAGCTCAGAAAATAAAATCTGAAGAATGTGAGAAAAATTCTAGGAATCCAAGGGTATCGCTCCTCAGCTGTGTGATTTAGTGATTTAAAAGGACAATCAAACATTTTCGAGATATTCTAATATTTGGTTTTTCCCTTTCCCGCTTACTGCATCAGCTGTAGAAATTATGGTGCAACTACTATCTTGATAGGCGGAGGAGCTGGTATGGATGGCTAGTGCTCGAACACTCCGAACTAGAGCTTCACAGATAGTGATGCGTTTTTCGCTCGTTAAGCGCCCGTATACCTAGAGTAATTCACCCGGTCCAGAGCCCACATCCAACACAACATAGCTGTGCTAATTCGGGCACTTGAGTACTGTAAATAGTGACTTTATCATACAGAGTTAAGTTTATTTGAATCAAGACTGAGAGAACGTTGTGCATTAAATTAATAAGAAGTCAGTTTGATCTCTAGGCAATGTAATTTCTCAAGATAAAGCTACTAGCAATTATATAATATTTGATAACTTGCAGTCACGGTATTAGCATGGGGAATAATTTTGTGCTTATGCCATCTACAAATGTATTTTTCCGACAATTTCCGACAATTTATAGGAGAATACATTTTGTGATAATGGGTATATCATAGTTTCATGACAAAATTTCTGAAAATTACGTCGTTCTGAGACTAAAAAGCTTGTATTTTTTACGTGATAGCCTTTGCCAGAATGTAATAGCGTCCTCATTTACTTCCACTTATTTTCGATACGAAGTAATAAATTCTTATTGTATTCAAGGTGTTATGAAGTCATCAGTGTATATTGTATCCGTCAGTGATTATCTATTATGCAATGGTGATACTTAAATTTCGTTACTTATTAAACTTCCAACAACAACAACAACTACTTTATTCTACTGTTGCTGTCTTTTACAAATCAGCCAATAATGAATACGGTTAAAAATATTTTCTAGAACACCAACGATTATCAAATAATATTTAGAGAATGATACAATATCTTACAGGCTGTATCAAGAATACTCATTTAACTTCTCTCCAACCCCCCCCCCAAAAAAAAAAAAAAACAGAAATGACTTCCTTATTTCCTCAGTGTTGGACTGGCTGGGGCCAGGGGTGGTGAAGAGGACACCCCCCCCCTCTGACCCTTCCCCTGCAGAGTGTCCACTTAGCCCCTCCTACGAAAAATTAGTAATTGTATATATATATATAAATAGTAATTTTGATTCTAACTGTACAGAGACAGATTCGTACCGTGATATACGATATCAATTGCATCATATACTGTAAGCTTATACCTGTCTCCTAGCGTATGTTCCAGGATTGAATCTTTATTCTGTTTTGAAATAACTACTATTATTTACTCTTCCATATTCTTTTCTCTCTTGGTCGGGAATTCGAGTCCCGCTCAAGGCCAATAGTTTCCAGTTGTGGTCTAAATTTAATCATCCTTTTGACATTGAAACC
>NC_090744.1:29712925-29735425 GCF_036898095.1 Palaemon carinicauda
TTCGTCCGTAACCATTTGAGTTAGATTGGTGACAAACAAATAGACAGAGGTGAAAACATAACCTCCTTGGCGGAAAGGGGGATCCCCCGCCCTGCCAGCGAAAAGGGGGAGCTCCACCCTGCCAGCGAGAAGAGGGGAGCCTCGCCCTGCCAGCAGGAAGGGGGGAGCCCCGCCCTGCCAGCGGGAAGTTGGGAGCCCCGCCCTGCCAGCTGGTAGGACCCTGCCAGCGCGTAGGGGAGCCCCGCCCTACCAGCTGGAAGGGGGAGCCCCCCCTGCCAGCGGGAAGGGGGGAGCCCCGCCCTGCCAGTGGGAAGGGTATAGCCCTGCCCTGCCAGTGGGAAGGGGGGTGCCCCACCCTGCCAGTGGGAAGGGGGGAGCCCCGCCCTGCCAGCGGGAAGGGGGAAGCCCCGCCCTGCCAGCGGGAAGGGGGGAGCCCCGCCCGGCCAGCGGGAAGGGGGGAGCCCCGCCCGGCCAGCGGGAAGGGGGGATCCACGCCCGGCCAGCGGGAAGGGGGAGCCCCGCCCGGCCAGCGGGAAGGGGGAGCCCCGCCCGGCCAGCGGGAAGGGGGGAGCCCCGCCCTGCCAGTGGGAAGGGGGGAGCCCCGCCCTGCCAGCGGGAAGGGGGGAGCCCCGCCCTGCCAGCGGGAAGGGGGGAGCCCCGCCCTGCCAGCGGGAAGGGGGGAGCCCCGCCCTGCCAGCGGGAAGGGGGGAGCCCGCCCTGCCAGCGGGAAGGGGGAACCCCGCCCTGCCAGCGGGAAGGGGGAACCCTGCCCGGCCAGCGGGAAGGGGGAGCCCCGCCCTGCCAGCGGGAAGGGGGGAGCCCCGCCCGGCCAGCGGGAAGGGGGGAGCCCCGCCCGGCCAGCGGGAAGGGGGGAGCCCCGCCCGGCCAGCGGGAAGGGGGGAGCCCCGCCCGGCCAGCGGGAGGGGGGGAGCCCCGCCCGCCCAGCGGGAGGGGGGGAGATCCGCCCTCCCAGTGGGAAGGGGGAGGCCCTCCGGGCTAGCGGGAAGCAGGCAGCCCCGCTGAGCCAACAATATAGAGTTCCTGTATCTAGCTTATTTTCAAGAAAACATGAAGACCTTTTGGAAATCGCTAACAGGCTCTAAAAAGTCTTCATAAAGTCTTCAAAACTTCTCTAACTCTTTGTTCGACTCCAATTTGTCTTTCGTTATCAATAGAAATGTTGAATGCTTTCCTGTCAGAGCTCCAAAAGATTCTTAGTCTCTCTGTTAGGAGAAATATGGAATACTAGTGTATTCTCAAATCAGCTTTAAATTGTCATTTGTCTCTAGCAGAAATGTTAGAAAACGTAAAAAGATCGTTGTGACTGTTTTATTGACCAACCCAAATATGCAAGCTTATATCACCGACTCACCATTAGGCTATTAAAAATCACCGACTCACCATTAGGCTATTAAAAAGGGAACAAGATTTGGGTTTTGCAGAAAATGCTTTGGTGAAAGTTAAGAGAATTGTTGAGTGTGACTTTGAAAGAAAACCAAAATACCTCGTCATAAAGTGATCAACGACAAGTGGAATCATGAAGGTAGTCATGAAAAGCAAAACAAGAATATTGAAGACTGATACCTGATTTACTTGAAAGGATTCGGACAGAAAATACAGGAAGGAGGAGACAGGAAGGAGAACGGGAAAGAAGAAATAAAGAATCCGAAAAGGAGAACTAGTTATTATTTGTTGATCAGTTTACGATAGGGCGGATTTGAAAGGAGAAAGTAAAGTCCCTATTGTTGAAGATCCAAAAATAAAGATTGTGCAGAATAAGGCGGAAACTGCGCAGAAGTAGAGAATATTGAAGGACCAGAGAAAGATCGAGAATTCTTCAATCTGAAGTGATTTTTTTTCTCTCTAAAAAAGGAAGGACTTCTAAGGAGAGGCACTCCAATTGGACGTCTTCCTTTTGGAAATTCCTAGCAGGCTCCCATCCGGAATAGTCTTTAAAATTCTCCCAACTCGTTGTTCGACTCCAATTTGTCTTTCGTCATCAATAGGAAAGTTGAATGGTTTCCTGTCAGAGCTCCAAAATATTATGTCTCTCTGTTAGGAGAAATATGGAATACCGGTGCATTTCCAAATCGGCTTCAAATTGTCATTCATCTTGAGCAGGGATGTTAGAAAGGGTAAAAAGATTGTCTTAATCGTTTTATTGATTAACCAAAATTTGCAAGATTTTGTCACTGACTTGCCTCTGAAGTCATTAAAAAGGAAACAAGATTTGGGTGATGCAGAAAATGCTTTGGCGAAAGTTAAGAGAATTATTGAGTCTGCGATTTTGGAAGGAAACCAAAATACATCGTCAAAAAGGAATCAACGACAAGTGGAATCAGGAAGGCAGTTATGAAAAGCTAAACAAGAATCTTCTTGACTAATAACGGATTTATTTGAAAGGATTCGGACAGAAAATACAGGAAGAAGAGGGAGGCAGGAAGGAGAATGAGAGAGAAGATATAAAGAATCAGAAAAGGAGAACTAATTATTATTTGTTGATCACTTTACGATTGTGCGGATTTGAGATGAGAAAGTAAAGTCCATAAGGTTGAAGATCCAAATATAAAGATTGCGCAGAATAAGGCGTGAACTGCACAGAAGTAGAGAATATTGAAGGATCAGAGAAAGCTAAAATTCTTCAACCTGAAGTAATTTTTTTCCCTCTAAAAGGAAGAACTTCTAAGGAGAGACACTCCAATTGGACGTCTTCCTGTTAGGACGCTCTTATAAGAAAAATGGTTATCTAGGACCGACGAAGGAACGGGTTTGGGATCGGAGATTTTTGGTTTACGGCGCCCCGGATTTGAACTTCAGGCTCCAGCTTCGGTCGTCATTTTGTGTCAGCCTCATCATCATCTGTCTGTCATCAGTGTTCATGTCGTCCAACACAAGTAACAGCTTTTAAAAGATACAACCAACGCTCCGTTCCCCTTACGGGCGCCAACACAATGGCCCGTGGTCCGCCTTTTATATAGGCAGGTCATTCTAAATCATCATCAGGAGAGGTAATTTGAGACACGAGGCCTCTTGCGGTCGTTATAAAAAGGATATTTTAATTACAAAGGGATCAATGGTTCAGTTGGGTTCCGTCGTCTTGAAACGCCTTCAAAATGTTCGTTACAAGAAATTCGACCAAGAAGCGAAACGGCAGGAGGAGAGAAACTGGTCAAACGAATACTTTGAGGAAAGAGTTTGTTGCCCTTCATCAGGACCCCTAAAGATTGATAAGCAATCGGGACGTCAAAACGAAAGTTAGCTTACGGGAAGATTTATATATGTGTGTGTGTGTTTGCTGGGTATTATTTTCTTACCTGTTACTATTTCGCTAATTTCTATGATAAATCAATTAATGGGGGAATAAAACATTAAAGGGGATATTGTATAATTACGTTTTGATATAGCTGACCATAACACAGTAAATAGAGTATTGAGAAACTAGATCTTCCTCATACCTGTTTTTCTGAGGCAAAACTAACTAGTTTAGCATTTAAGTCCTATGGAATTAAGACACTCTTCATGGATGTTGATGCTTATGGAGGTGTAGACCCAAATGCTATTTTTCCTTCGTTTGTTTATAAAGACCACTGATTTCTTAGCTCTTAAGTTTGTTATTTTCTTCAAGTTATCAAATTATACATTTATGTATATATATATGTTTATGTGTATATATATGTTTATATATATATGTATATATATATGTATATATATATATATATATATATATATATATATATATATGATTGTGTATATATATATATAGGCCTATGTTTATATATACATATATATATATATATATATATATATATATATATATATATATATGTATATATATTATATATATATATATATATTATATTATATATATATATATATATATATATATATATATATAAAATAAGTATATATTATAGTCACGAAAGGAGAACTGAGTTAGAGTTTTCATTTTTCCTTTCGTGGCTATAATACTTGATTATTTTATGCTCATCAAGTGTTAGCTTTTCTGATTTCTACACATACACACACGCGCGCACACACACACACATATATATATATATATATATTTACATATATATATATATATATATATATATATATATATATATATATATATATATGTATATGTAATGATGAATTTTGCACATTTAGACGTGTTTTTCATATTTATATAAGCCATATATTATACTCCCTTAATATCTGGATTCTCTCTATACCTCGGGAACAGAGAACCAGGGGGAAATCAACTCAGAGATAATAGCCTCTGGTCGGCCAGGGAATCGAACCCTGGTCCGAGAAACTGGCACGAAAATTGGTATTACACACACGCACACACACATATATGTAATGTATATATATATATATATATATATATATATATATATATATATATATATATATATATATATATATATATATATATATATATATTTATATTAGGCCTGTTGTAAAATTGGGGAATGTGTTTGAGGTAGCTCAAGCCTGCTGATTAACGCCCAATTTCCGTCACTACCATTTTATCTGATTTTTTTTAATGTGATTGGCCTAGAAAGCAAGCTCTCTGCATATGCAGATGGTGCTACTCTCCTGAATTTAGATCTCAATATACTACACACACAACAACTAATGTATCTGTTTCTAGAGTACTGTAAGACAAAGGCCTCAGACACGTCATTTCATGTCTGGGTGTTTTGAGTGATACCACTAATTCATGGAAGCATGCTTCGCAATGCAATTTTTTTTTTTATGGAGAATGTAACATCGAAGAGTAAGGGAAATGGAATACAGTGCTCTAAATGCCCTATCTCTGAATCCAACTAATGAATATCTTGTCTTGGCTTCACGCAAATATCAAATCGTTCCAGGTTGGAAGGTGTATCATGCTGCCGCTCGGGAGAGATTTCTTTTCTGGAGGAATAGTGAGAAGCTAGGAACTAATATTGACGGTCTAAGACGAGCACCGGAGGGGAAGGCCATTCATTTTGAAAATAATAAGAATGTTTGATAAATATAGGATTAAAGAATGAAAGAAAGGACCACAAATAATAAAGAATGAAATATGGGAACAAAAATGTTGAAGAATAAATACCTAACAAGAGATGTCAGGGGATAGAGGAAGAAGCTCAGAAAATAAAATCTGAAGAATGTGAGAAAAATTCTAGGAATCCAAGGGTATCGCTCCTCAGCTGTGTGATTTAGTGATTTAAAAGGACAATCAAACATTTTCGAGATATTCTAATATTTGGTTTTTCCCTTTCCCGCTTACTGCATCAGCTGTAGAAATTATGGTGCAACTACTATCTTGATAGGCGGAGGAGCTGGTATGGATGGCTAGTGCTCGAACACTCCGAACTAGAGCTTCACAGATAGTGATGCGTTTTTCGCTCGTTAAGCGCCCGTATACCTAGAGTAATTCACCCGGTCCAGAGCCCACATCCAACACAACATAGCTGTGCTAATTCGGGCACTTGAGTACTGTAAATAGTGACTTTATCATACAGAGTTAAGTTTATTTGAATCAAGACTGAGAGAACGTTGTGCATTAAATTAATAAGAAGTCAGTTTGATCTCTAGGCAATGTAATTTCTCAAGATAAAGCTACTAGCAATTATATAATATTTGATAACTTGCAGTCACGGTATTAGCATGGGGAATAATTTTGTGCTTATGCCATCTACAAATGTATTTTTCCGACAATTTCCGACAATTTATAGGAGAATACATTTTGTGATAATGGGTATATCATAGTTTCATGACAAAATTTCTGAAAATTACGTCGTTCTGAGACTAAAAAGCTTGTATTTTTTACGTGATAGCCTTTGCCAGAATGTAATAGCGTCCTCATTTACTTCCACTTATTTTCGATACGAAGTAATAAATTCTTATTGTATTCAAGGTGTTATGAAGTCATCAGTGTATATTGTATCCGTCAGTGATTATCTATTATGCAATGGTGATACTTAAATTTCGTTACTTATTAAACTTCCAACAACAACAACAACTACTTTATTCTACTGTTGCTGTCTTTTACAAATCAGCCAATAATGAATACGGTTAAAAATATTTTCTAGAACACCAACGATTATCAAATAATATTTAGAGAATGATACAATATCTTACAGGCTGTATCAAGAATACTCATTTAACTTCTCTCCAACCCCCCCCCCAAAAAAAAAAAAAAACAGAAATGACTTCCTTATTTCCTCAGTGTTGGACTGGCTGGGGCCAGGGGTGGTGAAGAGGACACCCCCCCCTCTGACCCTTCCCCTGCAGAGTGTCCACTTAGCCCCTCCTACGAAAAATTAGTAATTGTATATATATATATAAATAGTAATTTTGATTCTAACTGTACAGAGACAGATTCGTACCGTGATATACGATATCAATTGCATCATATACTGTAAGCTTATACCTGTCTCCTAGCGTATGTTCCAGGATTGAATCTTTATTCTGTTTTGAAATAACTACTATTATTTACTCTTCCATATTCTTTTCTCTCTTGGTCGGGAATTCGAGTCCCGCTCAAGGCCAATAGTTTCCAGTTGTGGTCTAAATTTAATCATCCTTTTGACATTGAAACCGGGGTTTGAGGGAGGTTATGTATATACCCGTGGAGTCATAAGTAGCCATTACCTGGTCCTCCCTGGTCCTAACTTGGATGTCGAGGGTCTTTGATTATACTCTGGCACATTGTTAATTCCTGTGCTCTGCTGTTCATGCGCGACCTTTAAAGCCTGAATATATTTTCCTCCTAACATAATTTTGCCCTGATTTTCCAGTTTTTATAATATTCCATTTGCCAGGAGACGACTGCATCAACCCCCCGGGGGTGGGGTGTGGGGGCGCAGGCTTCTATTCGTCTTCTCTCCTTCGTGTCTGGTTCTATGTCGGCATTCCAACTAGCTATGAGAGAGAGAGAGAGAGAGAGAGAGAGAGAGAGAGAGAGAGAGAGAGAGAGAGAGAGAGAGATGTATTGGTTTTTATTCAGAGAAATCTTCTTTGACTCTTTATGCTCGCTTTCATTGAAGCCAGTCGGGGATTTATGAGACGTTGCTATACGCTTTTCATAGAATTTCAAGGGCGAGAATAGTTGGTTAAATCTGTTCTCTAAGTCATATTGAGTTTTTTATACGTCTTTTATGGTATGATTCTCTCTCTCTCTCTCTCTCTCTCTCTCTCTCTCTCTCTCTCTCTCTCTCTCTCTCTCTCTCTCTCTCTCTCTGTGCAAGGTTTTCCTCAAGTTGTACTTTGGCAGTGAATGGCCTCACAGGCCCTAGCCCTGAGTTGTAGGTCCCTAATTCATAAATATAATCCAGTCCACATTCTGGTGGGTAATAGATGTGTTTTGTATATATACTTTTATATATATATATATATATATATATATATATATATATATATATATATGTGTGTGTGTGTATATATATATATATATATATATATATATATAAATATATATATATATATATATATATATATATATATATATATAAATATATATATATATATATATATATATATATATATGTGTGTGTGTGTGTGTGCGTGTATATATATATATATATATATATATATATATATATATATATATATATATATATATACATGTATATATATATATATATATATATATATATAAATATATATATATATAAAGCATTTACACACATCTATATATACATACTCGGATAATGTTTGGATAACCAAGGTTTTTTATTTATTCTCGCTTGATTATTAAGATGTTTTTGTTTTTGTTTTTGTCTCTGTTATATATTAGATGTAAGCGCGAACCATATTTTGTATATTTTCTTTAATGTCAGTCTCACTCACGGTATACTACTTAATTTCTCTGTATACAGTATATATATATATATATATATATATATATATATATATATATATATATATATATATATATATATATATATATAAATCAGATGTATTTGTTATATATTGTATTATTATTATTATTATTATTATTATTATTATTATTATTATTATTATTATTATTATTACTACTACTATTTGCTAAGCTACAAACCTAGTTGGAAAAGCAGGATGCTATTAGTCCAGGGGCTCCAACAGGGAAAATAGAAAAGGAAATGAGGGAAAACTACTAGAAAAGTTTAAGAACAATGATATTAAAATAAATCTTTCATATATAAACTATAAAAACTTGAAACTAACAAGAAGATAAAAACAGGAAGAGGAAGTTAGCAGGTAAAGCTCTTGTCTAAATATCATACGGCCCCAATTTTGAATAGTTTTTCTTTTGAAATTTAATGTGTATTTGTCAAACTAGAATAAACAATTGACTCGTTCTTATGTTTTCCCTTTTCGCTTGGCTATTATTTTATTTACAGTCTTTTACTATCTAAAAAATTCTTTTAGAGATTTTTCTCCGTTTAATTATATCTCTCTACATTTACACAAAATTGTGAATTGTGAATGAAAATATCGTTTATATAATGTAAAATTATGTTAAAGATACATTTGTGCTTTTGACTTTTCGTCTTGCTCATTATTGGAAACGAGAAATAAATAAGATTTTTTTTTCTTTTTTTTTCTGGTGGGGTGGGTTGCAATAAGGGGGGTAAGGGGGGGGGTGCAAATGTTCCAGAAACTTGAATTTTTGACCGCAGATATTTATTCTTGTCCTAAAAGTATTTTTTTTTTCATCTCGCCAGGAGGGACATAATGGTTCCATTTTTTTTTCTTCAATTTGGGATTTTTTTTTTTTTTAGGAATTCATGGCATCATAATGAAGAGCTCATGTGCATGATGCTTCCCATTCACGAATTCATGACCTCTCCATTAGATTTCATGGTCTATGTATTGCCCATCAATGATATCTCCAATAGTGAATTCATGGCTTCTTTATTAAAGTTTATGGTCTTAATAGGAATCCATGTCCTGTCCATTAGCTTATGGTCAGCCCATTTGGGATTTAATTGGCTTCCAAATTTTAAACAAACGCTACACCTACTTGGTCGAGAAAACTGACATTTTGGACAGGCTTCATGAATATGCGTAATGCCCATCTAGCAAGCAAAGTACACACAAATATAGGAGGATACCCTATCTACGTTTTCTTCAACACTACAACCGTCATCGGACTCCAGGTCAAAAAGACGTTGAATTTAACAAGTTAATTTAAAATATTATTCCATTATTATATCTATTTTTAGGCCAATGTCAACCTTATCAACAAAAGTTGTTGACTGTGAACATGAAATTGTCACCCTTATGTGTTCCCTTGGGGCTTATAAAGATACCTCTGTTGTCTCCAAATAAAGTTTGTCGTTCGGGAGCTGCATTTATAACTTCCTCCGCTCCCGTCTCTTATGAAGACCTTTCTACGCTGCTACGTAATGAGTAAGTCATATCAGTCATCCAATATCTCCTGGTAAAGTGTGACTGCTATTTTTGGCATGAACAATAGATTATGTAGTTCGTGAAATATAGATTGGAAAAGATAGATCTTAATTGTGGAATTGAGGATGGAATTTTGAAAATAACCTTTTACAGTTCACATAAGAAATAAATAAAATGTATGGTCCCATTCTTTACTACTGTTCCTTTACTAGTGAACACCCCCCCCCCCCCCAAGTATCGTAGTCGGATAAATGGTTGTATTCTATCCATGTCCTATACAGCTAAAGCATTAGTTTTTTTTTTTTTTTTTTTTTTTTTTTTTTCTTAGGCTTTATCGACAATGTCGAATTGGAAAGACGTTAGTTATTTCAGCCAGACTGGTATACGTGACCACAAAAAACTCTTCGATACAGCATAACTTGTGTTCATCCTTAAGTCTAGGATTATTGAGTGTATGTTTCATAGTAATGTCTTTCATAGTTCTCACTTTGCTTTTTCAGGTTTTGTTATGGTAAGCAGCTCTTTTAGGAGAAGGACACTCCAAAATTAAACCATTGCTCTCTAATCTTGGGTAGTGCCATAGTCTCTGTACCATGGTCTTCCACTGTCTTGGGTTAGAGTTTTCTTGCTTGAGGGTACATTATTCTATCTAATTTCTCTTCCTCTTGTTTTGTTGAAGTTTTCATAGTTTATATAGAAATTATTTATTTTAATGTTACTATTCTCAAAATATTTTTTTCCTATTATCCTTTCCTCACTGGGCTTTTTTCCCTGTTGGGGCCCCTGGGCTTATAGCATCCTGCTTGTACAAGTAGGGTTAAAGCTTAGCAAGTAATAATAATAATAATAATAATAATAATAATAATAATAATAATTAGGACAAAGAAAAATAGATAAAGGAGTTTAGCTTTTATTATTTATAATGAATAAAGTTGTGACACCAAAAATTAGATAAAATAAAATCACAATTATTCTTCGTTGTAGGAGTTGTTATTAACTATAAGAGAAACGATAAAGTAGAAAATTATTGGAAACGAAAAATATTGATCATCAATAAAATTGTGATTATTAAGCTGTAAAAAAAGATCTGATTTTTATTGTGAATGCACATGAGGTAAGACCAAGAATTCTTAAATGGGAATTCATAGTATATCAGATAATTATTCATTTCCGATATAATATATATATATATATATATATATATATACACACATATATATATATATATATATATATATATATATATATATATATATATATATATATATAACAAGGCGATTGCCTGATTTTCTTTTTATTAACAGTTTACCCATAAACCGAAAAACTCTGTTCTTTGTTTTTTATTTTTTTTTAATATGGTCTGAAATTTATTATTTTATAAGGAAATGTTTATCAACCTATGCAAAAAAAAAAAAACACTAACCTTGAACACAAGAAAAAAAAACGTAAGGTTACATATACTGTATATGTATATTACACAAACATGTGATTCCTACAAAACTCGTCAGGCATAGAGCTTTAAAAATTCACACCGCAGCTAGTTGCAATAACTGACTTTATCATCGCGGAGAGAGAGAGAGAGAGAGAGAGAGAGAGAGAGAGAGAGAGAGAGAGAGATAGTACTTCTAAAGGTCGCATATGATTCATATATTTTATTCAAAATATAAATCATGGTGCTAGTAATAGCCCTTACCAATTATTATCTTCACCATTGATCTTTTTATATATCGTAACGCGTTTAATGATTTTCAATTTTAATAGGATAAAAACCAAATGCTTATGCTGTTGTAGCTTCTATATATTCACTAACAACTACAATATATGGTTTTCAGAAACTATCTATTATCGGCAAATGCCTTGTCGATAATGATAATAATAATAATAATAATAATAATAATAATAATAATAATAATAATAATAATAATAATAATAGAGATGTGTTGTTTGTACTCTCTCGGTACTGGTTAGAAAATTAAATATATTTTTTATTTAAGTTTTTTATGTTGCCATATTTTAAAAAATCTTTAATTATAATGTGCAAAAATATCATCAAAATTACAGAATATCTTGACTTTGAAGTGAATAATTCATAGTAAAATTACAGTAATTGAAAAGAGGAAATAGTTTCCTCTCTACTATTCGCTGAAAGAAAACTTCATTACTCCTGATCTCACCTGAGGTAGATTTGATTTTTTTTTCTCTACCGCCAAAAACAAGTATTCCTTAGCATTCCGTAATCAACAACATCTCATAAAGAAACTGGGATTTTGCTAAAACTTACATTTTTCTATTACTTTGATTGATATTAAGCTGTTTGCAGTTTGCCCTTCAAAGGAGGTTAATTGCTTATTTCGATGTTGTCTTGTTTCTCATTCTAGCTGACCGATATGAGGGTAGTTAACTAAATAAATGTATATGAATTTGTATATATATATATATATATATATATATATATATATATATATATATATATATATATATATATAACATATATATATATATACATATATATAAACATATATATACATATATATAAACATATATATACATATATATACATATATATAAACGTATATATACATACATATATATATATATTTATATACACATATATAAAGAGAGAGAGAGAGAGAGAGAGAGAGAGAGAGAGAGAGAGAGAGAGAGAGAGAGAGAGAGAGAGATGGAAAAGAAACGATCAAGTTCATTTTCAGCAAGACTTATCTTATCCATCGAGAGGTATCGGACATCTGGTGCCTCTAATAATTTAATCAATAATCTGCTTCCTGAATGAAACTGTGAGTAACGGAGTACTGACGCATGCGTAGTCGCCACACACTTACACACACATACGCACACACGCTGTCCAACTCCAATATTCCATTAACCAGATCGGTGAATGTAATCACAGTCCCGAACACACCTCATGTTAAGGTGTAATTCCATCATATGGGTAGGCTCGCTACCAGGGAGGATATTAATGATATTAATGGAGTTTCTGACGTGCTTCTCTGCCTCGAGAAATCCTCTCTCGTCTTGGTACTGACAAGGATATGCTAAATGGGATGGGTATTCTTGTGTACTTGGTTAGAGTCGCCATTGTGCTCGTAACTTTTTACATGGTTATCTGTAGTGGCGTCTTAGGTGTTTATTGATATCTTTTTATTGTTGTGTGTTTCAATATCTCTAAAGATATTTGTTTATGCATGAATGAGTATTGTCATATGTTTGGATATTTCTATCAGTTTGTATTATTGTTTGTAGTTTTTAGTTTTTGTATGAGATGAAATTCTTCTAATTGTTTTTACATAAATTTTATTGTTTAATTAATATCATAAAGGGTTGTGTTCTCTTTGCCCATATCGCAAATCCCATATTGAATAATATGAGAAATTTTTGTTTTTCAATTTTTTTAAGTTTTAAAACCCGTTTTCTTACTATTTGTAGTAGTGAAAACGTTACATTTGTTTTATGCTATATTTATTCAAAGAATCTAAAATAAAAAATTGTAAAGTAATCCATTAATTTCTTTCTTAATAGACCAAATTATAATAATAATGAAAATATGTAAATTTTACTTCATTGGTATATCTTGCTTGAGGGTACACTTGAGCACGTGTTCTGTTTTGTTTCTCTTCCCCTTTTTTTTGTTAAAATTTTTATAGTTTATAAAGGAGATATTTATTTTAATGTTACTCTTCATAAAAATCTTATTTTTCTTTCTTTCCTTTCCTCACTGGGATATTTTCCCTGTTGGAGCCCCTGGGTTTATAGCATCCTGCTTTTCCAACTATGGTTTTAGCTTAGCAAATAATAATAATAATAATAATAATAATAATAATAATAATAATAATAATAATAATAATAATAATAACAAGCATGATCAATATTCTTGTTATCGTGACCCTGATAATAATCATATTTACTCTTCCTCCTCGCCGCAGATAAAAGAGACACCCTGTGCTAACGGTGCTAGCTTTTATCTCTTGGATATTAACGCCATCTGTTGACTGATCAATAAAATACGCCATTACCTGTTGCTGTAGTGGTGCTAAGTGGTATAGATTGCAAGAGCAATTACATGAATTCACAATCATATGATAAGTAGCTGATAATAATATTTTGGGAAGGGCGGACGCAAGTTTATAATTGTTCATGTTTTGTTTTTCTTACCATACAGTCAAAGCGAAAATATGTGGAAGTTGAAAGTCGTAGATTTGATCCCTAATGTTTTTAAAAGGTGAGAGTCTGGCACAGAACTTGGAATTTTCTACTTCCTCTCGTTTTCCCTGACACAATCTACCTTGCAGTTTTCTTCTCTCATATTCCTTACCTTTTTTCTCTATATCCCAGGGGTACAGTTGGATAAAACCATTCTTGGTACAGCTGGCTCTGACGAAGTGCACCTAGCGGCACCCTTACTGCACGGCGATTGCTTTTGTGTAGCCCCGCCCACCACCTCTAACATCTCTCCCTACGCTATCTGTTTGGTTACTCCCCGCGCGGTAAGGGTATGACATGGTGTACGTCTTCGGAGAGAGGTGTGCCAAGAACTCGTGTATCCAACTGTACATGAAGGCATTTTGTGGCCTTCCCAACCAGCCTTTAAATATTGTAATGAGAGCATTTCCGGGAGATTAAAGGATCTAAGTCTTATCTGTCCTTGTCGAGATTATGATAAAAAACCCTTATGGAATGATAAGATAAGGTTGCTAATTACTTCGGTTAGGATCATGTTTTACAGCTCTAATTGCCTCTGAATTTGGAGCCTTACTAAGTGGTAGGTAAGCTCTTTATATATAAGGTCTAAACGTTTCAACATATTGCTAAAATTTTTCCAATAATGAG
Organism: Palaemon carinicauda; assembly: GCF_036898095.1. Taxonomy (NCBI): domain Eukaryota; kingdom Metazoa; phylum Arthropoda; class Malacostraca; order Decapoda; family Palaemonidae; genus Palaemon; species Palaemon carinicauda. Next base: position 29,727,143 of record NC_090744.1, read on the forward strand.
TTACGTGTTTTTCCCTTGATGAGAGTTTTTTTCTTGTTTTCCTCTTAATGAAAGGCTTTCTTTTTATCTGGCGAAGTGTTTTCCATTTTTATCGTATGCACATACTTTCCAGATTTTTCCAATACGTGAGTTTTTATTCTTCCTAATGAGAAGTGTTTTTTTGCTCATGATGCCTGTATTCAAACTATCCCCTTACAAATAAAAGAAGTTGTTTTAATTGTTTCACTGCTTTCATCGATTGATATTTTTTCCATAAAATTTTCAATATTATTTTCCAAATAACTCTGTTATTCACTTTTCATAACAAGTGTCTTTTTATAGAAAATAAGAGAAACTTTAATTTTAACCTAGATATTAATATTTTTTTTTATATAGATAATAACATTTCCGTGGATTGTTTTCTTCCAATTATTATTTTAATGTGCTTACGTCTTTACAGCTTAGCACGTTGAAAATCCATTAATATATTCCCATTATCTTTAAGTTATCGCCAAAGCTTTGTGCGGACAGCTTCTCGATTTTATTTACGAAAGTTTTAATGGGTTTTCTTGTAAAGGTTAATGGAATTTATTGTGACTGATGTTTAGGCTACATGGAAGGATCAATTTCGTTTCAAACTATCGGTTTGGGATGAAGACTCTCTCTCTCTCTCTCTCTCTCTCTCTCTCTCTCTCTCTCTCTCTCTCTCTCTCTCTCTCTCTCTCATTTTTTCTCGCACTATTGTTCTCTGATTGGTATTTGATAGGAACAAAGCTTCCTTTTATTTTATATCGTTTCTGGTAACAATAAGGTTTTCTCTAGTTCCTTTTTAGTCTTCATTAAGAATGCATTCTCTCTCTCTCTCTCTCTCTCTCTCTCTCTCTCTCTCTCTCTCTCTCTCCTCTCTCTCTCTCTCTCTCTCTCTGTTTGACCCATTCTATTATGCTGTTGTAGGGTTTTAGCCTAAATGTAAATTTGGTCATGAAATTTAAAAAAGGTCTACAATTTGTTCTGGCTGGTGACTTTTATATCTGTCCCTCTAGCGCCAACTTCTGGAATTACATCACTCGTTCGCTTTATAATTATCTTCTCATAAATTGCATCCGTCTGCTTTACGACCAGCATTTAAGTTTGCGAGTTATTTTACTCCTTTCCTTCAGTGCATGTTGGGGGAAGCCTTCTGAGTATCCTTCTTGAGTATAATAGTATATTAAGAAAGATATTTTGCCCTAGATCGTTGGTACGTTCCAGTTACGGTCGACATGATTGATACTTATTACGTAAGTATTTCCAGTCATTTGGGAAATTGGCGGTATAGTTGATGCGATGGTTGCGTGGATGTGAGAGATAATGTTTTGTGCGATCTCTCTCTCTCTCTCTCTCTCTCTCTCTCTCTCTCTCTCTCTCTCTCTCTCTCTCTTTTTTTTACTTGGTTTTTTCTCACGCACTTTTGTTATGTGATTGGTATTTGATAGGAACAAAGATTTCTTTTTTCTCTATTTCGTTTCTGACAAGAAAAAAGTTTTCTCTAGTTCCTTTTTAGTCTTGATTAAGAATACTCTCTCTCTCTCTCTCTCTCTCTCTCTCTCTCTCTCTCTCTCTCTCTCTCTCTCTCTCTCTCTCTCTCTCTCTCTGCGTTTTGTTTTTCAAGCGTATCGTTGTATGAAACTGTTATTTTATTTTCAAAAAATGTTGTGATTGTAGTTTTTTCATGAAAAATTAGGTTTTTAATATTATTATTATTATTATTATTATTATTATTATTATTATTATTATTATTATTATCGAAAAGGTGTTTGCCGATATTGGGTAATTTCTAAAAACCATATAGGATAGTTTTTAGTGATTATTAACTATAAAGCTACAACAGCAGCAGTTTTTGGTATGGTTTTTGTCGTGATAAGTGAAGGAATCATATAGATTATTATGTAAGAGGAGCTTTGTCCGATGCATAATTTCTCAAGAAAAGCTGTTACTGAGCTTAGAATTGTAATTGAAAGCAAAGAGAAATATGGAAAAGATAAATTGAGTTACAAAATAATACTTTTTTTTTTAAAAGAAAATGTTACAATTAAAGGTGTTGGTGATAAGCATCTGCAGGCTTAGAGAATTGTGGTGAGAGTATAAAATTCAGAGACGCTAAGGCCGGGAGCACACTAGCGACTCTGTGGCGCCACAAAGCCACAGCATCGTGTGGCGCGGATGTGGTCTCCCATAGGTTTCCATTGTTTTCAAGTTTTGCCTCGCAAACTAGCGACTGTGGCAAGCGACTGTGGCTCTCTCCGTGGCTTTGAAAACAATGGAAACCTATGGGAGACTACATCCCGCCACACGATGCTGTGGCTTTGTGGCGCCACAGAGTCGCTAGTGTGCTCCCGGCCTAAAATGTATAAAATGTATAAATGTAAATGTATGACTGGTATTACCTTGGCTACTCAGTGCGGTCTCACTTACAATTCACGCTCGCGTCTTGATAGATTTCATTAGCAACAGGACTTTACTATCGCTGTAAACTAGTGATAGGATGTTTTATGGGGTCTTTAAGTTCACTGGCGAGTCATTAGCAGCTAATGCTTCGTTTCCCTCGTCCTAAGGTGGATTGATATGGTCTTTAAATGTTGATTATGTGTGTTTGTGTATATGACGTAGTTTCGGCCCAAATGAGCTGTATCTTCCCGTTTCAGCTCATTAGCCACCGATAAACCTTTTGAATGTAGCTGAGAATGATAACATTTATTGTAAGATAAAGGAAAAAAAGAATGATTAAACAGAGGTTTGACATTAGGAATGGGACCATATGAATAGAAGGAACTATCATTTTGAGAATGAATTAGAAAAAGGCGTTTACTTATAAATTTTGAAAGTAGATTGTTAGTCTTATGAAAATTAAGTTCTAGGGTAGTTGTAGACCACATGACTTATGTAAATAAAGCTACAATATTGATTGATAAATTTAAGTCTCATTTATGTGTTATTTTAAGCACTCGGAAGACAGGAATAACAAAACAACAAACGTTTTAGAAGATTGGTCATGATAAATATTTAAAAAGAGGGTCCTTACAAGTGGGATATGAAGCTCATGACTAATTTTCAGTAATCCCTGATAAGAACTGGTATGGTGTGTAAGGTGTATGCACTGTTTCATCCTTTATGTTATAGGCTTTCTTTTTTTCTGCTTTCATCAGATAAAGTTTCAATTATAGTTCTTGTTTCTGTTAGAATTATAGCTGTTCTATATATTGTTTTCCTTCTATCGGCCATTGTTTGATTCATAATCTTCTTATTGTTGTGCTCACAAAATAGTATTTGTTCTGCTAAAGGTTGAAACCCAGGAACCCTTTCCAATATGAAAATGAAAAGTTCGAGGTATCCGGAAATAGAATACTGATCCGGGGATTGTCTTTCCTTCTCTATCTCTCCCTCTCACTCTCTCTTCCTCTCTCTTTCCCTTCCTCCCTCGTGCTGGAAAGTAATTCAACACGATGTCACTGAAGATTGTATATATATATATATATATATATATATATATATATATATATATATATATATATATATATATATATGTGTGTGTGTGTGTGTATATATACACATGCGATGTTCAGTGACTTGTATATATATATATAAATATATATATATATATATATATATTATATATTTATAGTGTATATATATTATATATATACTGTATATATATATATGTATATATATATATATATATATATATATATATATATATATATATATACATAATATATGTATGTGTATGTATATATGTATATAGTAGGTACATATATGTATGTATATGTATATATGTATATATATACATATATAAATATAAATATATACAACATAAACGGTATATATTACATATTTAACTTTTAGCAGCAACCTTTCAGTTTAACTTATTATTAAACATTCGTTCATGTCCCAATTCTCTTGATGAATTTGATATTTCGTTTATATGTTTTTGATAAGTCGGAATAAACTTATATTTTACCGTTAGTATTTTACCGCCCCGTTATTAGTTTAACGATAGAGCAATTTTAACCGTAAGATGGTTTCTCTTCAGCTGCAGATTTATTTTACATTTATGATTTCTAAGCTATAGTTAAATATGTTTAAATGTAACCTGTCACATTTTCCTTGATGTTTCTACCAAAATCAAAGTAGCGTTTGAGAGTAGTAGAATTTTTATGAGAGTTTCATTCGTGTTAGGAAGAGAAATTTATTAGTTCAATTCAATTGCTTTTTTTTTTTACAGAAGCAGATACCCAATAAATGGAACTCGCCTTTTAAGCATATCTCGCAAACTTAATGTACTTCATATCTTTTATAGAAGAAGGCTGACGGGGCTGGCAGTCAAAAGAATTTCTCGAGTGGAAAGACTGGAACGGCTTCTTTCTTGAAAGACCGTCATTTATGATGATGAAGATGATGATCATGATCATGATGATCATCATCATCAACTCCCACGCCTATTGACGCAAAGGGCCTAGACTAGATTTCACCAGTCGTCTCTATCTTATGCTTTTAAATCAATACCTCTCCATTCACATTTATGATCATCATTATCACCATCTCCTACGCCTATTGACGCAAAAGGCCTCGGTTAGATTTTGTTAGTCGTCTCTATCTTAAGCTTTTAAATCAATTCTTCTCCATTCATCATCATACTACTTCACGCTTCATATTCCTCAGCCATGTAGGCCTGATGGTTAAAGAAATAAAAGATTGAAAGGATTTGTTTAAGTCACTGTTAGCTATAATCAAGGCCTGAAATTTCAATTTTATTTTATAATCCTCATTTTTGGAATGTTATATACACCATCTTTGTGCGACTTGAAAGAATTGATAAGTGTTCTGTGATGGTCTGGTCATGTAGTAGGAATTGATGATTTGATAGATGACGCGAACGTTTAGGTATTGGGAAGGGATTGCCATGGTTCCAGGGCTCACGAGTTATTGCACGTCTAAGTCATTCAAGCAGTGTTTGTTGGGGGGTCCGATGAACTGCCGATGAGACCTCTTTGTTGTTGCAAAAAAGGACTAACTTTCAACAGATAAAGCCTGAAAATAACAAGCAGCATTGTTATTATATTGGTATACACAAACACACGCATGTATGTGTATATGTATAAAGGTTTTTATGCTTTTATGTTGAACAGGCTTTTTATAGTTTATTATGAAATATCCTTTTTGATGTTGTTACTGTTTTTTTTTTTCAATTGTTCATTATATCTCATATAGTTTATTTATTTCCTTATTTCATTTCCTCACTGGGCTATTTTTCCCTGTTGGAGCCCTTGGGTTTATATCATCTTAATTTTCCAACTAGGGTTTTAGCTTAGCTACTACTACTACTACTACTACTACTACTACTACTACTACTACTAATAATAATAATAATAATAATAATAATAATAATATTAATTATAATAATAATAATTATTATAATAATAATAATAATAATAATAATAATAATAATAAAAAGTCATAGGAAAATAATGAAAACTCTTCGCCAAGAACCTTCAAGTTTTAACATTGTGCGTAAGTATATATATATATATATATATGTGTGTGTGTGTGTTTGTGTGTGTGTGTGTGTGTGTGTGTGTATTGGAAATAAAGGTGTGAACTACACACCAAATTGTTTACCATGAGTTCAATATATCCACGCACCTTAAGAAATATAAAAGTAAACAAGAATATATATATTTTATCAAACTAATTTACTTGAAAAAGAAGTACATCGAAATTGCTTCCGATGGTTGAATTTATTTGCGTTTTTAATATACATTTATTCATAGTTTTGCCGTTCCAGGAAGCGAAGGATGGAAGGGGAAGTAACCGATATCATAAAATTGTTACACCGATATACGTACGGAAATTGCTGTCTGGATAAAGCTCTTCATTCGGCTTTGTTGGATCAAAATTATTTCCGCTGTGTGAGCGTCAGCATGTTGTGTGTGCTGTGTGCGTCACTACTTTGCCTTCATCGTTGCTGCTTGCGTGTATGTATGTATATATGTATGTATGTATGTCTGTAGGTATGGTAGTATTTTTTCTTTTTCTGCGTCCTGGGTGGTTGCCTTAAAATTTACAAGTTCATACGTTTTGCTTGGCTTAGTGGGGTGGAATTTATCGCTATCTCGTACATTTTACATGGCTTAGGGAGGTGGAATTTTTTTTTCTCTCTCTCTCTCTCTCTCTCTCTCTCTCTCTCTCTCTCTCTCTCGTCCTCTGCTAACAAAATGTTGGGGTATAACTTGGGTATTTCATATTTGTCTGTTCGCTAATTTGATATATATATTTAAAGAATTTGATTCTCTCTCTCTCTCTCTCTCTCTCTCTCTCTCTCTCTCTCTCTGCTAACAAACTGTTGGGGTATAACTTGGGTATTTCATATTTGTCAGTCTGTTCATTACTTTGATATATATTTAAAGAATTTGAGTAAAATAAAGTGTGCATCAATACAAGTGCCCTTCTGTCCTTTTAATGTATGTAACACCCTAAAAATCAAAGTTTAAAATGATTCCAGTCAAAATAGCTACAGACAGGGCTATCATGGAAGAATGTGCTTGAAGGAAATTGTTTGTCCATCTGATTTCAGTAATAGAAATGTCTTGGAGTGAAGTAGATATATAGTAAGTTGGAATCATGTACTTTGAATGCTTGATTTGTACATTCTCTCTCTCTCTCTCTCTCTCTCTCTCTCTCTCTCTCTCTCTCTCTCTCAAAGGGTCAACTAATGGGGCCTCACTTTATAAATACTATAATTTCTTATGACATAACTCGGAGACACCCACTCCATATTGGATGGTGTTGTGCAATATATTTAAAATCTTTCTGACAGATAATGCCCGGGAAAAGATATATTTCACGTCGTTTATAAGAATGGGATTCTGTTCTAGTCTATGTTCGCATTTCTTTTAATATTCGCCGTCGTTGTAATTCATTTTTATGAAGAGAGTTTAGTTTAATTTATGATATTCTATGTAAAGGTATAATTTTTTTTATTAATTTCTGACGATGTTTAGTGAGATGTATATGTTTATGGTATGTGTATGTGTGTATACACACACACACACACACATATATATATATATATATATATACACAGTCTTTAGAAATGGAATTTAATGAAAGATTGAAAAAGCAAATTAGACAATTGCTAGGTTAAGTTAAATTTGAAAATCAAATCGCCTGAAATTACATATAAAAATCACGCTATATATCAGTTTAGTGAGATCTGTGTCACTGTATGGACATGAGTCGTGGTATAACAATATAACAATCTCCAACAGGTTTAATACCTTTGAGAACAAAGCCCTCAGAAGAATATTGGGAGTTAAATAGAAGGACAGGATTAGAAATGAAACTATAAAAGATTAATCGAGTGCCATATGTGGATGAGATCATGGTGAAGGGTAGATGGAGATGGGTTGGGCATGCTCTTTGCACTCCGTAAGAGAGATTAGTTCACCAAACCAACCATTTAAATGGGCTCCACAACGTATTAGAAGCTTTGGAAGCCTCAGGCTTACATGGCTGAGGACTGTGAAGCGTGAAGTCGGACATGGTGAATGGAGAAGTATTGATTTTAAATCACAATATATATATATATATATATATATGTGTGTGTGTGTGTGTGTATAAAATATATATATATATATATATATAGATAGATAAAAACACTGTCTTCCACGTTCTAGATTAATGCATCTCTCTCTCTCTCCCTCTCTCTCTCTCTCTCTCTCTCTCTCTCTCTCTCTAACACCATCTTTACAACCCCATGACCAATATGTTAGCAGACCTTAGCACCTGAACATGTAAATGAAATAGGAAAAAAACCCTCTCCCACCTACAAGTGTTGGCGAGTAATTGAAGGTGTTTTGGACATGTGTGGATGAGCTTAATTTGTTTGGCTCATGGTACTTCCGGCTTTACTGCGTTGCTTAGTGATATTTGGAAGTTTGTGGTGAATATTAACATATTTGTAGAATGTTGATTATTGATTGAAGATTGATTGTTTACCTGTCGTTTCATTTATCCGCTTAATTTCATTGGGTTTAGTTGAAAGTTACAATTGTTTTTGTTATTACTATAATTATTGTTATTATTGTTATTATCAGTAGTAATAATGGATATGTTAAACCTGTCTATACTTCCTCTGGTATATTTTGTAGTAGTTCAAAGAAATCTTGAAAAAAAAAAATATTTTTGAAGATAGACAAAGATAAAAGTAGTAACACTTGAGCGGGAAAATCAAAACACTTACCGGTATTATATCATTCAATAACAAGT
>NC_090744.1:29740425-29742925 GCF_036898095.1 Palaemon carinicauda
GCATGATTCCACAAGTCCTAGGATTCAAGTGAGGAAAAGAAATAAGGGAGTAGATAAGCTCTGCATGAGAAGTAATTAGTAAAAATTAAATATATTTTAAGATTAGAAACAGCGTTAGAATAGATCCTTCATATATAGATGATGAAAAGAGAATTTTTTCAACCTCTTCAATATAAAAGTATTTAAAGCAAGTTTGAACTTCTGGAGTTCCATCGTTTCAACAGGCAGATTAGGAAGGAAGATCATTCCATAATCTGATCACAGCTGGAATAAAACGTCTATAGTCCATTTCTTTTATCGAGGCATATTTGCACCGACTCGCAACGGTGCCCTTTTAGCTCGGAAAAGTTTCCTGATCGCTGATTGGTTAGAGTTATCTTGTCCAACCAATCAGCGATCAGGAAACTTTTCCGAGCTAAAAGGGCACCGCTGCGAGTCGGTGCAAATATGCACCGCTAAAAGAAATTGACTATAGAACACTGTGTAGTATTGAGCCTTGTGATGGAAAAGGCAAGGCTATTAGAATTATCTTTATACCTTGTGTTACGTACAGTTGGATACGGGAATTCTTGTCACACCACACTCAGGAGTTGCACCCTGTCAGACCCTTACTGCGCGGCGAGTAACCAAACAGATAATGTAAGGAGAGATTGCATCAGTAGTCGGCGGGGCCACACGAAAGAACTCTCCACTCAGTAAGGGTATGACAGGGTGTACTTCCTCATAGCTAGGTATACCAGGAATTCTCATGTCCAACTGTACATGTTGGCACTGTTAAGGAAGATAGAATGCAAAGGATTGTCCTTAATATATAAAAAAAAAAATCCTATGTGAATGTTCTCTTAATTTCTGTCTAAAATATTTACTTATGTTAATTTCATATACATTCTATGTGGAGTAATCATGTTATCCTTTACTTAATAGAAGTAGTAAGAAAATATTCTATAATTTAGAGTTAATTACACGTGAATACATTTTAACCATTTACAAACTTGTATTTCTTATTTACTGTTAAATTGAATGTGTGGTTCTCATAGTTTTCGTTACTACATTTCAATAGAAGTAATAAATTAAGGAACTCGGTAAAAGTTTAAATTTCCAGTTCTTGTTTTAATCAAATATTTATAAATCATTGATATGACCATTAAGATTAAGTGTTCCAACGCCTTCGAATAATGGTAATAACAATAGACATTTACATTTCCTGAGTGTGGTGTGACAAGAATCCCGGCTTTTTTGTTGATCAGGCGGACATGAGTCTTTTTATAGTTTATTTATGACATTTGTTTTTGATGTTGTTAATAGGTTATATATGACATGTCTGTTTTGACGTTGTTACTTATTTTAGAATGATTTATTGTTAATTTATTCTCTTCATTTATTTATTTCCTTATTTCCTTTCCTCACTGGGCTATATTTCCCTGTTGGAGCCCCTGGGCTTATAGCATCTTGCTTTTCCAACTAGGGTTGTAGCTTGGATAGTAATAATAATAATAATAATATAAATAGTTACTGAGGGCGATACTAATGCTTATCAAAGCGTCAGTCGCTCCAGCTCTTAGATTAAGCAAATATGTGTGCTCAAATGAAACAACAACATCCAAGTAGATGTTATAATTGTTATGTAAATGTTTTGTTATCACATTTATGTTTAGTCTTATTCGGTGGATGTTGGAGGCTGTCTCGAGTGCTGTAGTTACTGGGGGAGGGTAGGGAGGAGCCTACGCTGTTAATATTTTGAAATATTTCATTTAACTTATTCATTACTTCTTATATCATTTATTTATTTCTTTATTTCCTTTCCTCACTGGGTTATTTTTCCCTGTTGAAGCCTTTTTGCATACAGCATCTTACGTTTCCAACTAGGGTAGTAGCTTATCTAGTAATAATAATAATAATAATAATAATAATAATAATAATAATAATAATAATAATAATAATAATGATGATGATTTTGATGATAATCCAGTCAGTCTCTATTCTCGTTGTAACAAATTTTTCTTCTTTGTACGATCTTGAATATTTACTGCCTATCAAATCCGTCTTTAGTTCCTTAGATGTACGCCCGGAAAATTAGCAATCCGGTAATCTAGATGACGTATATTATTAAAGGGTTAAAGGCCCCTCATGAATGGCAGAGGCAAGGGACAGTGACAATGCCCTATAGTCAATTTTTTTTAGCGAGGCAGATTTGCACCGACTCGCAGCGGTGCCCCTTTAGCTTGGAAAAGCTTTCTGATCGCTGATTGGTTGGACAAGATAATTCTAACCAATCAGAGAGCAGGAAACTTTTCCGAGCTGAAAGGGCGCCGCCGCTAGTCGGTGCAAATGCGCCTCATTAAAAAAAATTGAGTATAGTTGAAGTTTTGCTATATCTTGATACTTAGTGTAATGAGTCCAGTGTTTAAGCTAAATTCAGATTATTATTATTATTATTATTATTATTATTAACCAAGCTACAACCCTAGTTGGAAAAGCAAGATACTATAAGCCCAAGGGC
>NC_090744.1:29750425-29775425 GCF_036898095.1 Palaemon carinicauda
TTTCAAACCAGATTTGATTTCTAGAATCTTCGTTTTCAAAAGATTTCAAGGAATATTTCAAAGAAAGCACAAGACTCCAATTTCCGCGAATGACAAATTTTTACTTTTTTTCAATCTATCTAGTCACATTCCCAAAATAAGACTCCTATTTTTACGAATGACAAATTAATTTTTTTTTCTGTCAATAATGACCTTCGGATGAGTTCCAGGTTATGATGATATACCCAATAGAACATTTGACGTAACTATACCCTTTTGGGTGTGTTTTTATGTGGTATATTCCATGGTTGAGTGCCCTAGAATAAAGAGAAAGGCTGCCCAGGTTAATTGGGGTGGGCGTGTTCAAAAGCCATTAAAAGAAGGGATAAGAAGACCTTGAGTTTTTTAATATTTTATGGTCCATTTGATATTACGATTTTCATTTATATTTCATGCTGTGTTCAAGGATTTCATATTTAATTATTCATCTTTTTTATTTCCTATTTAACTTCACATGGTTTGAGATGTCTTTTATATCTGGTTAGCCCCTATATCCTAATTTTGTCCTTATTTAATGTTTTCTTTATCCAAATATTTAATTTCATGTGATGTTGAAGCGTTTTATTTTTCGTTTTGAAAGATCTATGTGGCTTTAATTTTTACATATTTCCATTTGCCTTCATAAGACTTCATTATACTTCCAAGTATTATTTTTGTCTTTTCTAATTTCATTTCCAGGTAGAAAATTTTGATATGATATTTTCTATAAAGTTTAAAAAAAAAAATTACATTTATATTCTCTAAATACTAATAAATTTTCCTGTCCTGTTTTCACATTCTATTAATTTATTTGTTGTCAATTTGAGAAACTTATTAAATTAGATTATAAATTTTCATGATCTTTGAACAAGTTCTGAATATTTATTAAATGGCAATTGAAATCTCCCTCGATAACGTTTTTCTTTTGTAAGAATAAGTTAATTTGTGAGAAATTACTTTATTTGTTACGGATCCACCTACTACATCTATTTAAATGAAGATTATTTTCTTAAGCAACTTGTAATATTTTTAAAATACAGTTCTTAATTCAAAATAATGTTTTATCTTTATGTAATTAAAACCATGTTTTAAAGCAACTATTTATATTGGCAAAAAAAAAAAAAAAAAGATTCAGTCATAAATAAATTGTCAATAATTCGAATGGTATATAAAGTTGCGTAAGCTAGACTCTCTCTCTCTCCCTCTCTCTCTCTCTCTCTCTCTCTCTCTCTCTCTCTCTCTCTCTCTCTCTCTCTCTCTGGCTTAAAAAAGAATCAGCCTTAAATAAGTTCATAGTAATTCGAATGGCATACAGTTACGTAAGCTAGACTCTCTCTCTCTCTCTCTCTCTCTCTCTCTCTCTCTCTCTCTCTCTCTCTCTCAAGGCATACAAAGTTACGTAAGCTAGACTCTCTCTCTCTCTCTCTCTCTCTCTCTCTCTCTCTCTCTCTCTCTCTCTCTCTCTCTCTCTCATACACAAACATATAACCATTAGGGAACATGGTACATAATATGTACACCTACAACAAACGCAGAGGTTGAGGAAGCTCAAATAACATTATACCTCCTAATTGGAAGAATCTCGCTGTTACATGATTCTTTTTATCCTTTTTTTTATATTGTTGAATTTTCCCTTAGATACCTGTAGTCTGGTCTCTTGGTTCTGCCTTTTTTTCTGGTTACTTTTACTTTTTTCTTTAGTTAGAATTCGTCTTGAATCTTTTTTATTATTATAGATTGTGATTTGTATTTTCGAAATTATTTTTTCATTTGAAGTATTTACATTATCCAACGCTGGACTTTCTCCATTGTAAAGAAGTTAGAAGGTGGCAATGTTTCAACCTGTGTGTGCGTGTGTGTGTGTGTTTGTGTGTTAGTAAATATTTCCAAGGACTGATGAACGTAACTTGATGAAGCTTGGTGGGAGTTAGTCCTCGTTTGGCGTTGATGATACATTGCCAGGGAAACCATCTCATCATGGAGTTATATATATATATATATATATATATATATATATATATATATATATATATATATATATATATATATATATATATATATATATATAGTTGATGATCTCGGCAATGTCATACTGGAGTATATCAGCAAATTTTCATCAAAACCTGTTCTCCTGTTGATGTCGTGCCAAAAGTCAAGGGATTGCATAGACACACACAGACACATGCTCGCTCACACACACACACACACACACACACACACACACACACACACACACACTCACTCACACACACTCACACAGAAGTGGACCTTGAGTCTTACATACTATGAGCCATAGGGATTTTAGACCTGTAACATTGAGTAGTTTTTGACGATAGCTTTTTTTTTTTTTTTTTTTTTAATAGATCTCTTTTCTGCTCGTGATTGCAGTTGACAGGCAGAGTATTCGTTTTTCTGGAATGACCACATATGATTATCACAAAGTATTCAAGGACATTATACAGTGACACTATGAACTCAGTATAGCATAAGTACAATATATTAGCAAAATTGGAAAAATATCGTCGATTGTTGTCAATTTTAGCAAGGAAGGTATAACATTGTCCACTTTTAAACAGTATTGCCCTCTTGAAAAATGCGTTCAATTCTTATAACTCATTGGTGTGAATAACACTGAATTTAATTGCAACTGACTTTATCACTGTGGAAGACATATTATTATTATTATTATTATTATTATTGTTATTATTATTATTATCAAATGCTAAGCTACAGCCCTAGTTGGAAAAGCAGGATGCTATAAGCCCAGGGGCTCCAACAGGGAAAATAGCCCAGTGAGGAAAGGAAATAAGGAAAAATAAAATATTTTAAGAATAGTAACAACATTAAAATGAATATTTTCTATATAAACTTTAAAACTATAATCAACTGCTAATCCTTTTCACTTCGAAATAATATTAGTTGTAGCAAGAATATCGAGATACAAGCGTCGTTTTTTTCCGTGAAAAATTCACCACATAAGAGATTAGAGTCAGCAATTAATCCCAATAGGAAGAGGATGTCTTTGATAGAAGACATTGGAGAGAGGGCTCATCGGGCTACCGACCCCTTAACGATAGGAAAGAAGAGGAGGTAATCCGTATAGCAAATAACACCAGTATAAAGAATATTATTCACTGGAAAATAAAAGAATGTTCTCCAATTAATTTCAGAATAAAATTCTTAGTGACAGCTAACATTCTTTAATACAAGTGCCATCTTAAACGGAAAACAACCCATCCAGAATCAAGTAATCCCTCCAGGAAATAATTCCAGCCTCTAGACGCATTGTTAACGCGTTAAAAGCCCTGAATAAGGAAGTCCCTCCTTTGTCAATCATCTCTGGAGACTAAAAGTTGATTACGGTAACGGGAAAAGCTATTTCTGTTTTTCCTCGGGGCAAGGCCTTTTCATCTTCTATTCTATGCCTTCAAGGGCGTCATATCTAACTTGTCTTATTTTCTTAGAATTTTTACTCCCCTCCTACCGAGGGGGTTGGGGAGTGAAGGGTAATGTTTTTGGTAGATTTGTTTGTTTGTTTCTTTCTTTTTTTGTTTGTTTGTTTCTTTCTTTCCTGTTTGTTTCTTTCCTGTTTTTTCCTTTCTTTCTTTCTTGTTCGTTTCTTTCTTTCCTGTTTTTTCCTTTCTTTCTTTGTGGTTCGTTTCTTTCTTTCCTGTTTGTTTGTTTCTTTCTTTCTTGTTTGTTTTTCTTTCCTGTTTGTTTGTTTCTTTCTTTCTTGTTTGTTTTTCTTTCCTGTTTGTTTGTTTCTTTCTTTCCTGTTTCTTTCTTTCTTTCTTTTTTGTTTATTTCTTTCTTTCCCGTTTGTTTGTTTCTTTCTTTGTTAGCAACTGAATGTCTCTATGTTGGTTTTATTGTCAGCAACTTTACGGAAAAAGTACTAGATCAATTTACTTGAAATTTTCTGAGGAGATTCGCTATAACACACAATAGACCCCATTAAAATTTAAACCCCATAGAGTCAAGATCAAGGTCACAGTTACCCGAAAAGTCAGAATTGATTTTCGACCATAACTTCGTCAAATATTATCAGATTTACTTGAAATCAAAGCCAAAATTTTTTTTTCGGTGCTGAAATATAGTTCTATATATCTCAAAACAGTGAAACTGCATAGTTTTGAAGGTTGGTAGGTTTAAAGTTCACGGGAGGTCGAATTTTCAAGGTCACCGAATTTCAGAGCCATAACTCTTAAACGTGTGTGGATACACACTCGTTTGATATTATTGTCAGATAAAAAAACCACATATGAGCGTTAAAAGACCATGACCTTTGAACTTATGTGACCTTGAAATGTCAAATTCAACATTACTTTATTTCAGCAAGATCAGATTCACGCTCCTTTACTATTGTTGACGGGTGCTGCAACTCTAATGTTGTTAAGGTTTTCAAAAAATCTGAATTGTTTATTACTTTTTGTATCGTTTATATATTTCCTGATTTCCTTTCTTCACTGGGCTGTTTTTCCGTATTGAAGACCTCGGGCTTATAGCATCCTGCATTTCCGGCTAGGGTTGTAGCTTAGCTGGTAATAATAATAATAATAATGATAATAATAATAATAATAATGATAATGATTTAGAGCAATGGTAGTGTTTGTATGAAGGTTCACATCTTATTTTCCAATTTTCCCTTCTCTGGTAATACTACTTCATCATGCTTTTTCATAATTTTCTTTAATTGGTGATATTATTATTATTATTATTATTATTATTATTATTATTATTATTATTATTATTATTATTATTACTACTACTACTTGCTAAGCTACACCCCTAGTTGGAAAAGCAATATACTATGCCCAAGGGCTCCAACAGGGAAAAATAGCCCATTATGAAAAGGAAACGAGGAAATAAATAAACTACAAGAGAATTAATGAACAATATAAAACATTTTAAAAACAGTTATAACATTGAAATAGATATTTCATATATAAACTATAAAGACACAAAATAACAAGAGGAAGATATATTATAAGACAGAAAAGTGTGTCCGAGTGTACCCTCAAACAAGAGATATAGTCAGTGTCCCTGTTGCAATTACTTCGTCACTGCAACTCCTTCAAGAACTAGGGGATTTCAGTGTTACTCGCTGTGAGGGTAAACCATCATGCAGAAATGTACTCAGGAAAGCTCGTCATGATGTCTCGGGCCGAGTCCCAGTGTGTATTTGGTACGTTTGCCTTGCCACTTCAACTCCTACTAAGTTAAAGGTATCTCTGTTAAACTTCATACAAGGGTATTGCTACCATTAATAGATGGACACGGAAGGAGGTCTTCCTTCTGTCTTGTCACGCTTATCTTGTTATCTCTACTCCTCTTATATTCTTAGATTTCAGTTAAGTTGGTGTGATAACAGACTGTCATTTAGGGACGTCCACGTAGGGAAATTGTCCATTCTTCAGTCATTCTGTGTCTGTTACACTTCCCTTGTTATTGGTTGGAAGGATTTCAGTCATATATGTTGAAAAAGGTAACGCGTGTATAGATGTGCTCGAAAGGGGAATATTTTTTTTTTTCTGTTTTTCTATCATACTTACTTTATCTTTGGAACTTCTACACTGTCATCAAGATATAATTCAAACTTTGCACAGAGGCAAATCAACATAATTAGAAAGGGAGGGAGATTCGCCTTCCGTCTGTCTTGGTAAACACATTTGTCGAATGACTAAACTTTGGGAGTTACGTTCCTCCGTAAGAACAGTAATTTGCTTTAACATTTCATGATTTCAAAATTTGTAGAGGGAAAGTGAGGTATGAGTCATAAGGGGATATGTACAGCCTAACACATACCCCAGATTATTAATACTGCATGATGTAGATTGTAGAAATTACTCATGAAGTGGAGTGATCTTTATGAAGCTGGGAAATCAAATTGATTTTGCTTGTCCCAAAAGGACAGTGAAAGTAACATACTTTCACTCAGTTGATATTCAGTATGTCAGACTATTATTGTGTTGATTTTAGTGCTTTCATCTCACCAGATATGATGTAAATTATATTATCATTTTCTTTTTTAAATGACTGAAGTCAATTCTCGTTTCATAAGCTGTTTAAAAGAAATAGTATGGAGGCACGACCAGTAGCATGATAATATAAATTTAATTCTATTGCTAATAATAATCGCAAAGATTACATGGTCATCATTGGAAGGTAAACATTGCAAATGCTACTGTTACGACTACCTTTTACACTGCAACACTACAACTGCAATATTATATTTCGGAAGGGAACATATTCACTAATGTTTTATTCCCCTTAAAGAGAAACTTTATTCTAATTTCTCGATTGACTTTCAAGCCTTGGATTAATTTTCGTCGTCACCTTCTTTTCACATTTCAATTGTATAAATTGCTCAGTCTTAAATCGATATAACGCCTCCTTATATGGCACATATCAATGGTAAAATTAGTACCAAGTAGCCATTACTTTGGTTTAATTAGCGATAATCTTGTTTTTTAGCTACAAATGTACTGACACCCTGCTTTCCAACTCGGGTTGTAGCTTAGCTAATAATAATAATAATAATAATAATAATAATAATAATAGTAATAATAATAATGATAATAATAATAATAATCGAATGGCAGATTATTATTATTATTACGAGTATTATTATTATTATTATTATTATTATTATTATTATTATTATTATTATTAGCCAAGCTACAACCCTAATTGGAGAAGCAAGATGCTATAAGCACAAGGGCTCGAACAGGGAAAAATAGCCCAGTTAGGAAAGGAAATAAGGAAATAAATAAATGCTGAGAATAAATCAACAATATACCATACTAAAAACAGTAACAGCTTCAAAACAGATATGTCCTATATAAACTATTAACAACGTCAGATAACCTGAAGTAAGAAAAAACTAAGGCTCTTTTCGACTTGGTATCTTGCTATTATTAATTCTTAGCTTATTAATGGTTTGGGATATATCAAGTCAGCAAAAGGGTATTTTGTGCAATTTAGATTGAATGACTGCTTCTGTAATGTAATTAAAGCTATTCTTTATTTTGTTTACATTTCCTGGTATCCAGTTTTCTTTATTCTTAGTTATTAATGGGTTTTGAGGCCCCTACAGCTGCGAATTATGTCTCCCAAACTTGATATTGAACAAATAATACACCCCGTTATGCCCAGTGCCAATTCGAGAAAGTTGACAAATGGAAGGGCCTGTAATTGAAGGTAGTGTCTCGTTGAGATACTACCGCTAGAGAGTTATTGGGTCCTTTGATTGGCCAGCCAGTACTACATTGGATCCATCACTCTGGTTACGGCACATTTCATTTTTGCTGACATTTACACAGAATAGTCTGGTCTATTATTTACACATGCTCCTCTTCCTTCATACACTTGACAACACTAAAATTACTAAACAATTATTCTTCTCATGAGGTCAGCTACTGTAATGTTATTGTTAAAGGGCTACTTTCCTCTTGGTAAGGGTAGAAGAGACTCTTAAGATATGGTAAGCAGCTCTTCTAGAAGGAGGACACTCAATAATCAAACCATTGTTCTCTAGTCTTGGGTAGTGCCATATGCTCTGTACCATGGTCTTCCACTGTCTTGGGTTAGAGATTTCTGGCTTGAGGGTACATTCGGGCAGGCTGTTCTGTCTCATTTCTCTTCCTCTTGTTATTTCGAAGTTTTTATCCTCTTGTCATTTTCAAGTTTTTGTAGTTTTTATATGAAAGATATATTTTAATATTGTTCTTGAACTTCTTATGAATTATTTCCTTATTTCCTTTCCTCACTGGGCTATTTTCCCTATTGGAATCCTTAGGCTTATAGCATCTTGCATTTCCACCTATGGTTGTAGCTTAGCAAGTAATAATAATAATATTAATAATTAAGCAGGTCGATGATACTGTGCCTGCTCCTTCCACTTGGCCGCCTGTCTGTTCGCCAGGTTGTCTGTCCGTCACGTGGACCATGTCATGGCAGTCGTCGTTTACGACCGAAGGGATTTCCGTCAAATTGTATACGAACTGAAACTATCATTAGTATATTTGCATAACCTCGCTTTCCTTTCTTCCCGAGTTCATTTGTCGGAATGCTGGGAAATTGGTGGAGCGTCGGTGAGGTGTTTTTTATTGCTTTAGTGTTACCATCGGAATGCTCGTCTAACAGGAATTCTGGTTGTTGTGTAATTGGAATATCCATTACAGGGGCATTTCATGCCGTTAGTCATAGCGTGGTAGGTATTAGCAGTCATTATTTCTCTCTCTCTCTCTCTCTCTCTCTCTCTCTCTCTCTCTCTCTCTCTCTCTCTCGAGCTTAGAATTACTTTTGCTTTTACTTTTAGGGGTTTATTTCTCGCCCTCCATTAGACACGAAGTTCAGGCGGGCCTTAGTGTGTGAAAATAATTTCTTTCCAGTTAATATTTAGCTCTGTCGTTTTACCCTGAACTAGACTGATCTGAGTTGGAAAATTTTGTATAGATATATTTGTGTGTACTAAGCAGCTTTTCACGTCAAAGTTATAATTAAATAATTAATTGCCCATTATTTATAGAATAATGAAAGTTTTAAAATTATAGGAGTAATAATTACCTTTATATCGGATATATATATATATATATATATATATATATATATATATACTGTATATATATATATATATATATATATATATATACTGTATATATATATATATATATATATATATATATATATTTGTTTTGATAGTTTTTATACTCTTACGCTGTTCCCAAGCAACACACTTGAAACCTGTAGCAAACTATAACGATTTGGTGCAATTGGTAGTGGTATCATTATGTAGCATTGAAACTAAACAAATAGATGAGTATAATTTAATCTGCACCATTATTTTAAAAGATAGGCTTCCCACCTTGAAAATTCCAGGTGTAATTTAATGTTCCGTTTGTGAATTATTAAATATATCGATTTAATATGAATAAATTATATGCCATTTAGATGTAATATTTCTTGCAGGATTTGCTTTTTAAATGATTTAGTTTATGATATTTTTCAGTGGTTCAATATTGATTTGTTTTTCTCCGTTTCTTCGGGTCAAAATAAATATGTGAATTGCTTTGGTAATGTTAATGTTAATGTATTGTCTTAGCAGTGCAGATGCTACTGTTTTGAAATTAAATATACAATAATTGCTTCATATAGAGATTTACGCATTTGTCGTGATTTCCCATGTAGACTACTTTTGATATGTTATTGTTTTATTTGCCCTTCTTCTTCTTCTTCTTCTTATTATTATTATTATTATTATTATTATTATTATTATTATTATTATTATTATTATTATTTTTATTATTATTTTTACTAGCTAAGGTACAACCCTAGTTGGAATAGCAGGATGCTATAAACCCAAAGACTTAAACATCGTATTTGCCATTGCTGTAGTAGACTCCAAGTGTGTGACCTATTTAACTAACTCGAACAAATTTTCATGTGAATTTTTTTTTTCACATGAGGTCCCCTAAAAAGAATTTTGTCTTCTAATATTCCGTTTTAATAATAATTATGTAAAGTATTGTAAATTTCGTACATTACTGATAAGTGATTCAATGTCATGAACTGTTGATCCACGAATATCATTTATTGTTTAAAGAGTAATTATATTTTAGATCAGTGTTTCTCAACCTTTTTATGGTGGTGGCCCCCTTCAATCCAGTGCAAGTTCTTGTGGCCCCTCCATGCCAACTTTGAGTTCTAATGCACCCCCCCCCCCCCAGCACCCGCCATCCGTCCATCACCTTAATACGCCTAGGGAAGTAGGTCTATTAATGGTTCTAGCTTGAATAGTACCATGTACTCAAAACACTAATTTCAGGTATAAATCAAATAACAATATTAATTAGAAAAATATTTTATTTGAATACTTATTTATTTACAAAAGGAATACAAAACAAGGAATACATGTAGGTACAATTGGCTTTATCTTGAAAGGTTTCAGTGGGATCCCTGTGACTGATGCAAGGCTGCCAACTTGTCAGTGTTTGGCTTGAAAGCTGTTAGAGCGATACGTAAATTGCCTCTTTTTTTTTTTCTATGTCAAGGCGAATTCGTGTCTTTGACAGCAGGCACATCACCCGATTGAAACCAGTCTCAACCAAGTAAGATGTGGGAAAGGCAAGTAAGAGCAACTTCACATCTTTCCAGAGTATTGGGTACTACTTATACATATCTTGATTCATCCACAGCTTCTGGTGTCCTCCATGCTTGAACCTTGCTTGGGCTGTTGTGTTATTCTGAAGTTCAATGAGACATTCTTGTAGGGTGACATCAACTTCAGATACATCAACAATGAAGGGATCCACAAACCAGTGTGGCACAGTCATTTGCAGTAGGTCAGAGAAGTGAGTTTCCATATCATTATGCAACTGCTTCAGATGGTCAACATTCACTGCTAGGTCATCATCAAGCAGTTTGGTGGATATAACTGCTAAGGAAGGAAACTGTGCAAACTCTCGTCTTTCAAGGTTCAATCAGAACAGCTTGAGTTTCCCTTTAAATGCAGTAATTGCCTCCTAGCAGGAAAACAGGGTGGAGTTATTTCCTTGAAGCTCTTTGTTCAGAACATTTAGCTTTTCAAATATGTGTGACATGTATAAGATGTCACTCTTTGCATCAACAAGTTTCTGTCCAAGTTTTGTGCCACTAAAGAAAGAGATAACACTCCCAAAGTGCAATAAAAAATAGTGTACAGAAAGATCGCCTCTTTCAGCAATTATGTGAAAAGATGACAGCACTTCTTTTAAAATGCGTAAAGCAGTTTCCTTTTCCTTGTAATTTCAGGTTAAGGTTATTTAAATGTGAAATTATTTAATATTTCAAGTGTTTGGAACTAAAACCTGACTTCAGTGTGCAACGCATTTTCAAATTCTTCATTGTTCTTTTCACATAATTGCTGAAAGAGGCGATCTTTCTGTGCACTATTTTTTATCAAGTTGATAGCCTTGATAACATGCCCAAGTGCTTCATGCAGACGTCCTGCTAGGTTTTTGGCAACCAGGTGCTGCCAGTGAACAACACATTAGAAACAGCTTTTTTTAAGTAAGCACTGAATCCCTGATACCTTCCAATCATAACAGCAGCGCCATCTGTTGCACAAGCCACAATGTTCTTGAGTGTAATGTTATTCCCCTCAAAATAGACCTCGAAGTTTTTTGAAGATGGATTCACCTTTAGTGTCATTCGTTAATTTCAATGCGAAAAGCATTTCTTGACATATTTCATGAACATCAAGAAACCAGACAAATACCACCAGAAGAGCAAAATTATCAGGTAAAGTTGATTCGTCGAGATGAAGCGAGAATTCATTCACCTGCAGTTTTGAGACTAATTGGCTTTCAACATCAGCTGCCATCTCATCAATGCGGCGTGATACTGAGGAGTTGCTCAGAGGAATAACACTAGTTACCTCTTGTGGACTCTGATTCATGACTGTTGAAAGCACTACAGCCACAGACGGCATGATCAGAGATTCATCGATAGTATGAGGCTTACCTGCTTTTGCAATCAAATTTGCTATCTTGTAAGAAGCCAACATCCCTCTATCTACTTTTGCCACTTTTTGGGTAAACATATGATTCACTGTCATCCTTCCTTGTAACTCATCAAGTAATTTTTTTTAAGAAATCTAGCGGCTTGTCTTTCTTGTCTTTATGTGCAGTCTCCAGATGCTTTTTCAGTTTGCTGGGACGCATACTTTCATCTGAGAGTGAGGTCATACATAGCAGGCACATATTTCACTGTCTGCAAAAATTACCTGGTACTGTATATTGAATTGAATGATGTTTAAACTAAAGTCAAGCATGATAAACAGAATATTCGAAGCATAATAATGATTTATTTCAAAATATTACACATTTATATATTTTGTGGGTCCTAAATTTTCTGTGGCCTCCCCATGGCCCCCCATTTTTCCAATTTTGTCTTGTGGCCCCTGAAAAATTCTCATGGCCCCCAAGGGGGCCATATGGCCCACGTTGAGAAACACTGTTTTAGATGAATACGAATTTATACACTTTTTCTCCGCGTGATTATATATATATATATATATATATATATATATATATGTATATATATATATATATATATATATGTGTGTGTGTGTGTGTGTGTGTGTGTGTGTGTGTGTGTGTGAGATGGGAATAACACTAAGAGAAAGAAAAAGAGCAACATGAATACGAGAGCAAACTAAAGTAGAGGATATTCTAACAACTTGTAAGATAAAAGAAATGGACGAGGGTAGGACTTATAATAAGAATGGCAGACAATAGATGGACATTAAGAATAACAGAATAGGGCCCTAGAGTTGTAAAAAGAAGCAGATAAAGGAAGAGAAAACAATGGATCGACGAAATAAGGAAGTTTGCGGGCGGGGACTGGCACAGAAATATATATATATATATATATATATATATATATATATATATATATATATATATATATATATATATATATATATATATATATATATAATTTTATCACTAACACTCATGATTTAATTTTTTTTTCTTTTTTTCAAATAAATCACAAGTACCCTTAAATTTCGAGATATCTCTACTACGAAATCTCAGACCAATAGAGAAATTCCTTTTAATGATAAATATTTCTTCCCGGCCAAGGACTCGAACCTATGACCGATAGAAATAAGGATTTCGATTCTCAGTACAAACCTGAACTCGACAGGATCAAATACAACAGAATCGGAATCAACTCCTTATATGTCTATACTGCCTATACTCAATTTTTTTTTTCAATGAGGCGCATTTGCACTGACTCGCATCGGTGCCCTTTTAGCTCGGAAAAGTTTCCTGCTTTCTGATTGGTTAGAATTATCTTGTCCAACCAATCAACGATCAGGAAACTTTTCCGAACTAAAAGGGCACCCCTGCGAGTCTGTGCAAATCTGCCTCGCTTAAAAGAATTGACTATAGTGGTCTGAACAGTCAGATGTTTATTATCCTTATTTCTATCAGTGAAAGGTTCGAGTCCTTGGCTAGGCAGAAATATTTACCATTAAAGGAATTTCTATATTAGCTTCTGAGAACCCTTGGTAGAGCAAATTCGATATCAAAGGGTATATATATATATATATATATATATATATATATATATATATATATATATATATATATAATGTACATATACATACATACATATACATATATATACATATATATATATGCATATAATTCATATATATTTATATATAATATATACATACATACATTATATGTGTACTGTATATACTAATCGCGCATACACTCGACCGTATGAAACATACAGAACAAGTATATATATTCAAGAGTATAAAATCTCGTGCACGTGTAAGTAAGGCCGAACGGTATATAACATTTTTTTCACATCCTTAGAATATGAATTTTTGAATTCCATTTACTTCGGCCTAATGATATAAAATATCCCTTTCGCCTCTTTTAGAAAAGGAACCTTTCATCTTGGCTTCCAGTCGCATTAGCCAGCAAAATAAGTCGGAGAAAACCATCCATTTTTTGAAGGGGAAATTACCCTTCGATCGCCTGGAGGGAAGAACGTGGCTGGATTGATGAAATAAATATTATTATTATTATTATTATTATTATTATTATTATTATTATTATTATTATTATTATTATTGTTATTATTATTGTTATTATTATTATTTATTATTATTGTTGTTGTTGTTATTATTTATTATTTTTATTATCATTATTATCATTATTATTATTATTGTTATTAATATTTATTTGTAATTATTATTATCAGCATTTTTATTATTATTCGTATTATTATCATTATTATTATTATTATTATTATTATTAATATTGTTATTATTAATATTTATTTTATTATTATTATTATTATTATTATCATTATTATTATTATTATTATTATTATTATTATTATTATTATTATTATTTTGGAGCAATATGTACAGTATTTGTGTCAATATACATTATACTATCTGCTTAGAGCTTATCACAGGCTGCTCAGCAATGGTAATTGATAAAGAGAGTTGTGAAATATGTAAGATATTTTGGAATTTTATGGGTTGCCGGGAAAATGAAAAAAAATTTTCAGCTTCCATTTTTTAGTTATTTAAAATCTATAAAAACAATTCGGAATATTTCGTGTTGTGAATTTCATTGTCGCCCTCATTTTTTTTTTGTTTTTTTTTTGTTAGGTGACTATCATATCACTGATGGTAGACTGTCCCGTATTTGTAATAGAAATCCTGACTTTGATCAATTCAATTTTCATAGCATCTACCCTAAAATCTTTGGAGCACTTTCCTTGTGTTTTTATCTTTCTGTAATACTTTTTTCTTTTAGTAGCTGGCAAACATTTCCACTGTTTCTTTTAGTAGCTGGCAAACATTTCCAGTTTCTTTTAGTAGCTGGCAAACATTTCCTCTGTTTCTTTTAGTAGCTGGCAAACATTTCCACTGTTTCTTTTAGTAGCTGGCAAACATTTCCACTGTTTCTTTTAGTAGCTGGCAAACATTTCCACTGTTTCTTTTAGTAGCTGGCAAACATTTCCACTGTTTCTTTTAGTAGCTGGCAAACATTTCCACTGTTTCTTTTAGTAGCTGGCAAACATTTCCTCTTCCTTCGGAGCTATTAAAGCTAATGAAGTTCCTCTTCCGGCAGCCATTGTATTTGGATAATTCTTAACATCTAAAATGTGTTAGTATATATTTCGTATGAAACCGTCTTGCCTCGGCAATATATTTTCCAAAATGGACCCTGTCCACTTTCCCCATGAAAACCATCTTGTTCCCCATCCCCATTCTTCCAGTTGGCTGGATATCGCGAAGTTGCCCGTCCCAACGGCCTTTTAGCTTCGTTGATAAGCAGCACTGAACGCCAATGGCTTTCCCTGGAATGAGGTTGAAGTAAACAGTCATCTGCGGAGCACCTTGCTGGTTTGACGTGTTTGTCTGGGATTGGCTGTTGCGAAATTCATGCAGGTGTTGGATCTAGATTTTGCCCTGATTTGCGTTGGTAGTTGGGATCTGCAGTTGCTTTTGCATCCGTCTAAATGATTGTTCTTTAGGAGCTATTTTCTGGTTATTATTATTATTATTATTGTTATTATTGTTATTATTATTATTATTATTATTCGTCATTATTATTATTATTATTATTATTATTATTATTATTATTATTATTATTATTATTATTATTGATTTCAGTTTTGTGATAAAGAAGATAATTTGGTAATATCCGTCTTTAAGTGTTGCTACCATCTTCATTATTATTATCATTATTATTATTATTATTATTATTATTATTATTGTTATTATTATTATTATTATTATTGTTATTATTATTATTATTATTATTATTATTATTATTATTATTATTATTAATATATGTAACTATATCAAAACGCTCAACTTAATCTAGATTTACTCATGGTTTTATTTTGGATGCGTTTATTTTACTTGCATGGCTACTTTTAATGAATAAGATTTGTTTGCTCTTAATTTCGCATTTCATCCCTTAAAAAATCGACAATTTTCTTCCCGATGGTTGATGTTAATCTGTTCATGTGAAATAAGATATTGAAAGAAGTTGCGAGTTTGAAGTTTATCCTACGTCGCTTGCTTGGTTGTTTTAGATTGTCTGGGTCTTTTACAATTAAAATACATTAACTGCCAATGTTACGTTTCGGGTCCTAACTTCCAGTAATTCTCTCTCTCTCTCTCTCTCTCTCTCTCTCTCTCTCTCTCTCTCGTATATATACATAGCATTCAGAAGACGTTAATCAGTACTTTTAATTATTGCATTCTCCCTTGAGAAGTCTCTCTCTCTCTCTCTCTCTCTCTCTCTCTCTCTCTCTCTCTCTCTCTCTATTCTTTTTTTTTCAAAATTCAAAATATTACACATCTTCATTTCATCTTATATTCTCACACTTGATTTCATTCCCTCATCGTCTGCAATCATAATGGCAGTATAACATACTTGTGTAAGCGACCCGTCAAAAATGACTTAAATATTTAAATAGACATGCATACACATAAATTCAACCCTTCCCCCTTTCCTAACTACAACACTGCATTGAAAGTGTTGAGTCCTCCCAAACCATCACCAGTTACACCCTCTCATCTGGGTATGGTTACTTTCTCCCCCCACTACCCAAAAGACGGGAGAGACCGAGTTGTTATACGTCTGGCAATGCTGCTGAGCGTGACCGTAAAGATATATATATTGTGTGTTTATGTATATATATATATATATATATATATGTGTGTGTGTGTGTGTGTGTGTGTGTGTGTATGAATGGAGAAGTACGAAGTACTAAATTGAAAGCTCTAAACAGAGACGACTGGCGAAATATAATCGAGGCTTTTGCGTCAATAGGCGTAGGAGGAAATGATGATGATGATATTTGATTTATATATATATATATATATATATATATATATATATATATATATGTATATATATATATATATATATATATATATATATATTACTTAGGAGAAATTACCTTATCTCAATCACGCTCGCCACATATCTAATTTCTAGGACCTTGAAACATTGAGTCAATGTTGCTTGTTTATATTATCACATCAATAATCATGTCCTCGTTGAATATTGGACGTCTGCATTTTTTTTTATTAATTGAAAAAAAATAGGTGGCCGGGACTGATATGTTTATATCAACAAAGGTTTTCATCGACGAAAACATTCGTTTGTTGTTCACATTTTATGGATGAAACCCTTTGTATGGGAAGTCCCATACGTCATGATTGTTTTCGCAGTTGTTAATGAGGTAGATAAAAAAAATATTTTTTTTTGTTACTAATAAAAACTTACTATTAAAGTCATAGGGATATATAGGATCGAATGATATGAAATTGTTAAAAGTATAGACCCCAGATCAAAATTAAGTCTATCAAAGGAGGAGGGTTATACTGAAAATAAGGAAAAAAAATGTTGGAAGGAAAATTCCAGGTTTATATATACACACACAAACACACACAGATATATATATATATATATATATATATACAGTATGTGTGTGTATTTGAGTATCATCACACGTCTTTTTCTCCTCTTTCTTCTTAGCATGTGTTTAGGAGATGAATTTGCTATTGTAAGCCTTTCCATACTGGTGACAGAATATCGTAGGACATGTTCAAAATTTATGCCACATACTGTATCTTCGCCAAGAAAACTTACTACTCTCTCTCTCTCTCTCTCTCTCTCTCTCTCTCTCTCTCTATATATATATATATATATATATATATATATGTGTGTGTGTGTGTGTATGTATGTATGTGTGTGTTCAACCTCGGTACATATATTTTTTTCAACATAAAACAGGTGGACCCAAAGGAAAAAAAAACACAGTTACCGGCATGTATAAACGAATATACTTCGCTTAACATTTTTATTAATTTGTATATGTCTACATTATTAGTGAATAGTGTATATTTTGTTAGTACTTTTAAGTTCAAGACTTCACTGGCCTATACCTAACGAGTTCTTGTCTCTTATAAACGAAATGTTTGTTCTTCTCCGATCTACTTCCAAGAAAATTCATATTTACCTGACCATAATCTACGGACGATTACACGAGCAAGACAAACAAGGAAGTACTCCGTGCTGCGGTGTCTGACGGAATAATGAATGAATATCCGTTTCAGTTGAGACGTTAGACTGTGGAATGTTTGTTTATTTTCGGAAGTGAAAGGCTTCTCTGGTGTGCATTGCCTCTGAAAAGGGAATGCTAATGGAGTGGGTTAGTTTATCTTTGATTCAGAACACTTGAATTACTTTCCTCGGCCTGGGAAAAGGATACGAATGGCGGTTTCCCTGTGGCTAGTGCCACGTGTGAGTGAGGTAAGGGGCAAGAGGTAAGATGCAATTAAAGAGATATGAGGTATTTGGCTTGAAGGGAAAAAGAGAGAGTTCCATTGGTAATGCAAGAGTACAGATTAATTTATTATTGAGAGTTTTCTGGCGTTACACGTAATAGGTCATTGAAGACGCTAGATATGAGAGCCTGAAGGCAAGTAGTGTGTTGTTATTTATTGTGTTAAGCTAGAAGTCACGAGCTTATTTGGAAGCGGTATATGGTAAACAGGAAAAGGCGAATGGTAATTTATGTATGTGAGAATTATGAGTAAATATTCCGGAGAGAAGTGTATTGTAATCGATTTACTTGAGAATTAAAAATACTAGATTTAGGTAAAAGGCAGAAGTTACCTGGTACAGAATGGTAAAAGACCTGTGCTAAGGAAATTTTGGATTAGATACTCCCGGGAGCTGTGAAATGACAAGTACCAAGCTTTCGTCTTTATATCAAGGCATTTTGAGGTAGTAAAACTGGAAGACAATAGTTATTTTGCTTTACAATGACCGTTGTTTTGGAAATAAATAGATTAAGAAGTAGAAATAAAAAAGTTATCTCAACATAAAAAATAGCATAATATTCAAACCTGCATCAAACAAACAATTGCCTATTGAGATTAAATAAGAAAACAGTCCAGTTTTGTGTTTTGTATCTGTCCGGAAAAAAAAAAAATTTAATTTATAAAGGCCATCGCGAAATCTCATATGATTTGCAGTTTTCCTGGTGATAAAGTTTGCCTTATAAGAATTTAAGAGGTAGTAGACAAATCAGGATGGGTGTGAGGTAACTGGGGGTAGAGATCTAATAGACTTTAGCTATGGTAAGCAGCTCTTCTAGGAGGACATTCCAAAAATCAAACCTTTGTTCTCTAGTCTTGGGTAGTGTCATAGCCTCTGTACCATGATCTTGAATTGTATTGGGTTATAGCTCACTTGCTTTTGGGTACACTCGGGCACACCATTCTATTTGTTTCCTCATTTCCTTTGCTTCCTGGGCTATTTTCCCTGTTAGAGCTCTTAGGCTTGTCGCTTCCTGCTTTTCCAACAATGGTTGTAGCTTAGCTAGTAATAATGATGATAATAATGAAAGGTTACATAGACATATGATTCTGATGCTAACCCAAAATGAAAATTTATAGCTTATTTTATTATACTATCAGTCTTTGTTGTCAAATTAATAGTTGAAACTATTTTTTGCCTTTCCATTCTCTCTTTCGCTTTTCCCCCTCACCGTTCAGATGAATCCAATTATATATATATATATATATATATATATATATATATATATATATGTGTATGTGTATATATATACACACATATACTGTATACACATATACATAAATATATACACATATATACTTTATATATATATATATATATATATATATATATATGTATATGTGATAGGGTGCACTTCTTCAGAGCGAGGTGTACAAGGAATTCCTTTGTCCAACTGTACATACATACAGACTGATGATTCAACCAACCTCCGAGGAAAAGGACGAAATTAACAAACAATTTTGATACATAGCTTCTCATGAATTAGGGTAATTCTGGGTCATTCACATTTAACTCACACAAAGAAAATTCTATTAACATTTAATGAATAAGAAAAACCCCTTAAGATGAGAAATCCCGTTAAAGCTTGAGAAAGCTAAGCGTTTAATTTGTCAATTGAAATCTATTGAAGCAATGGGTGAGGGCACCTTACCAACTCACCGGTGGAAGAGATAAAGAGGGTTTTAATTAAAGATTTAAAATGGGGCTGACTTGAGTGGGAGGTCAAGTTATCGAAAGTGGGTGGATTCTTTTTTTCATGTCCGACTTTTCTCGTAGAATTTTGTATAGATTTGCGTGTTTGTAATATCATTAATATTTCTCAGTACTATTAATGCCTAAAATAAGATGTAATGTTCGAAAACTACTGTTTTATTATATGTTATTTTTTTTAATTCGGTGTGATGTTCAAAATAAGACCAGATGTTCGAAAACTACTCTCCTACAATACTATTTTTTTTTTTTTTAATTCGGTTTGATGTTTAAAATAAGACCTGTTATCAAAAACTACTCTCTTATTATAATACGCCTTTTTTAAAAATTTGGGTTGATGTTTAAAATAAGATCTGGTGTTCGAAAACTACTTTTTTTATCATGATACATTTATTTTTTAATTCGATTTGATGCTTAAAATAAGAGCTGATGTTCAAAAACTACTTTTATTATTATGATAAGTTTTTATGGAATTCGATTTGATGTTCAAAATAAGACCTGGTGTTCGAAAACTACTTCTATTATAATAAGTTTTTTTGGAATTCGATTTGATGTTCAAAATAAGACCTGGTGTTCGAAAACTACTTTTAATATAATAAGTTTTTTTGGAATTCGATTTGATGTTCAAAATAAGACCTGGTGTTCGAAAACTACTTTTATTATTATAATAAATTTTTTTTGGAATTAGATTTGATGCTCAAAATAAGACCTGGTGTATGAGAACTAATTTATTATTATAATGCCCTTTTTTTAAATTTGGTTTGATTCTCAAATTAGACCTGATGTTGGGAAACTACCTATTAATTATAATCCTTTTTAAAATCAGGTTAATATAGTTCATTTCTTCCATATTGATTCAGTTGCACAACCTAGGTTTTCATTCTCCTCCCAAAATGGTATCGAGAAAATTGTGTAGACGCCAACGTTTTACTGGTGAGTGAGTTCTCCAAAAAATGGAAAATAAATGATGGTACAAAATGAAAATGTGATAGTAAACTATTTTTTTTTTTTCTGACATTGCAGTATATATTTTGTTTCGCCGTTTGAAATATATTGGAAGGAGTGTTTGTTAAGTCGGTCTTGTACCACCTGGGTGACCAGCTTTTTTATTTATTTTTTTATTTCATTTTTTTTTTCGGCAAATCCCTCGGGTGACAAATTCGAGTCTGTGACAAACGGCGGTTAGAATGGGTGATATCGAAAGTATATTTTTGGGTCTCGAGAACTAAAGTGAATTTCATTTTGTGGGATAAAAAATAACTGGACTCATTGGTAAAGGGACAAAGCCTTTTGAAGTCGTGTATCTTTTTTGCCCTTTTAGACACCTCTTTTTATATTTGTACAAATAAAAATTATGATAATTATTAACCGTTGAACCTCTCTCTGTTAAGATGAGATTACGCAGAATCCTCTATGGATGCTGCATCTGGCAGGCCAATCATCATTCACTGCTGAATAAAGGACAGATCTGATCTTGTCCCTTGTGTCCTTAGAGGAGCCGGGGTCTATTTTTGCGCGATGGTCCATTTTGGAGCCCGCGTCCATTTTGGAGACCGGGCCCGTTTTGGAGCCGAGGTCTATTTTTGTTCCAGGGTTTATTTTGGAGACGGTTACTATCAATGTCAGGGTCCATTTATGATTGGTGTCCTTGAAGGAGACGGCTCCATTTTGGAGCCAGGTTCCATTTTGAACCTGTTGTCCATTTTGAAGACAGGGTTAATCCAGGACTTGGCGTCCTTTTAAGACCAGGAGTACATTTTGGAGCCAGGATCCATTTATGGAGTCAAGGTGTTGTATCTTCCACCGAATACCACCCCTATCCTCCAGCCCATGGACCAGCAAGTCATCTCTAATTTCAAAAAGCTCTACACCAAGCACAAACTTCGTAAAGAGGGAAAATTGGTTGGAATTCATAACATAAGACTGAAAAAACGTCATTTTATCAAGCAAATGAGATTGATGATAAAGATGACGATAAGCATTTACAGATAAATGTGTTATAGAAAAAAAATATAGAAATGTTGCAACACAAAGAAAAGCAGTTGTCAGTAGATATTTTTGCTGTAAAATGTATTTAAAAATATAGTTAATTGTAGGCAATGATGAGCATTCAGTTTAGGTGTATAAAGCGCCAAATGGGGAACTGCTTCTGGGAAGATTGTTCATCTTATTGATGTGTTGTTTTCAACCCTCTTCAGACGTTTTAAATTTTCTGAAAAGGCGCATTATAACTTGAACAGTAATCCGAAAAAAAAACCCACTTATTTGAACAGTAAATGATTTATCTAGTAGATAATCAAGTATAATGGGCAATGGGAATAGCAAACCAATCGGCCCCAAGAAGACATATTTTTTTTTTCTCTCTCTCTCTCTCTCTCTCTCTCTCTCTCTCTCTCTCTCTCTCTCTCTCACTGTGAGACTTTTTTTCCGCCTGAAACAAGGGTGGTTGTACAAGGTGATGAACTTTTGTAGTTCAGTAAAATTTTTTAACAAAAGTTGCCAGCTTGAAGCTAATATCAAACCAGCTTGCGAAGCCCAATAGTCGCCTAACTTCCAAGTAAATAAACCTGTGGCGTTTTACTTTCACAATTGGTTTTATCCACCTTCGCCGAGATCCAAGTAAGTAGATCAATAAGTCTCTGCTACGATCTACTTTCACAATTGGTTTTATGTATCTTCCCCCAAATCTAACACTCATCTGCCCAGATTTGAACACATCTCCTGCTTTCTCACATTTGAAGTTTTCGAAAATTTTATAAGACTTCGTCAATAACAAGTTAGACCGTTGAGTAAATTGCTTAGGAAAAAATAATTAATTGAAAAAACTAGTCGCGAACACGTGTCCCCTTGGAACGCGAAAGCCCCTTTTAGCGGGTCCTCTTGGAATCTCCTCTGGGAATCTCATTAATCCCACGACGCTGGAAAACCCTCAGGATGTTTACTTTCTTTCTTTATTTATTTTTTTTCCCTAAATTCCTTCTTACGGTCTTCTATAACCTAATTTGTAAGGATATTGTGAGAAAAATACCGGTAGTTTGTATTCCCTCACTGTTAGAAAAAGCCGTAGTTTCAGTCGGGAACTCTCCGTAAAAATATACTGTTCTCAACCGTATTTCAGTAAAATACAGGCGGCCGTAATTTTACCTTACTTTGTTATCATCTTTTACGGCTTGGTGACCGTAGTGTCATTCATTTACGTCAATATATCCGTTTTTAAAACTGTAAAAATCCCGGAATAAATGTTGCCAGACATTTACCGTTTTTTTTTAATGGAAATTTTTAACATTGCGTGTTAGTATCTCTTTCAGGTATTAGAATGTTGGAGAAGTATGTATGTTGCTTTCCCTTTAATTCAATTTTCTTTTTTGTCTTATAGAGGAAATAAATTTTCATTAGAACGCCTCTTCATAATTTAATTTTTTTTTTTCACGGACATCTATTTTTCTTAGTTGGTTATGTTTTTAGTTTTATTCTTTTTTATCTACAGATTATTATTAATGGTTAGAGTTATTCATTTTCTCTCGAATTCGTTATTCATTAAATTATTGAATATAGTGTTCTCTCTCTCTCTCTCTCTCTCTCTCTCTCTCTCTCTCTATCTCTCTCTCTCTCTCTCTCTCTCTCTCTCTCTTTATTTATAAATATATATGTATATATATAAATATGTATCATATCTTGTCTTGTCTCTATATATACACCCTTTCCCCTTGAAAATGGTGGTTCCGTGAAAAGTTACATTCCCAGTTTTCGACAAAAATTTCAGGCATAGTTTACCACTCTATTGTGATGTTCACTTTTCTATGTTACTCACCACAGTCGACTTACTACCACTTCCAATAGATTAAACATAACATACACAAGTCATTTCTCCCTATTAATGTAAAATCGATCCATGACCATGAGTGTTCATATATATATATATATATATATATATATATATATATATATGTGTGTATTTATATATATATATATATATATATATGTATATACACATTTTGTGTGTGCATGTTAAACATTTGGCCTTGATTATTATGAAATTTGAAATTCAACTCCTGTAGAACACCTCATCTCTTTGCTGATATAATTTCCTATAAATAATTAGATCGGATGAAAGAGGGATAATAATTTAATAATAATCGTTCAAATCATCAAAGTTAAAACCTGGTTAATTAAAGTCGAGGAAGACTTTGATTAAAAGTGAGGAGGCAAGCATACAAGACCGCCCTGTCTAATACGACAACGGGCACATGAATAAACATTTGATGTTTAGTTTTATGAAATATTTTTAGGGGAAAGTTATCATCCGCATTATAAAAGTTTCTGGGTAATCACCTTTAGATGATTTTCATTAACCTTTTCGAGTACAAACTTTTTAGTTTTTGCTGAAATAAGTACGCTGGTATGTTTAGTATTTATTTACAACTTTTCTTTATGTTCACGATTGTTTGTGCGTTTGTTTGATTACATTTATACTATTTTTAGCACGCAGAGTTGTAATCTACTTTTATCTCTCTTTGTGGTGTAGTGGTAAGTCACTGGAACGTCAGTTTCTTGGGCCCGGGTTCGGTTCCCTGGCCTACCAAAAACTATTATCATAAAGTTGATTTCCCCTTGGGGCTCTGAATCCGATATTAAGAAGTATTATGACTTATATGAATATATATGAATATTAGTGTGTTATTTATTCAAACTTTTTTTTCTTTTTTTATTTTTGTATGCAACCATTGGGTTTTTTTTTTTCGTACCACTTGTATAGAAATTTTATGTAAATATATATAACCTTTTTTATGAGCTTTTTGTTTTTTTGTTTGTACTAGTTATATGTGTAAGTGTATGGTAATTAATTTTCCATAATTTGGAAAGTCTTCAATGTTACATGAATTTGTCATTCTCAAAACCATCGTATTGTAATTCTCTTGTAACTTAGGATTTATAAATAGCTTAATCAAACTTTCTCTCTCTCTCTCTCTCTCTCTCTCTCTCTCTCTCTCTCTCTCTCATAACTTTATATGTACATACCATTCAGAAGACTTTTATCCGTACTTTTAATCATTGCATTCTCCCTTAGGCAGTTTTAATTCTCTCTCTCTCTCTCTCTCTCTCTCTCTCTCTCTCTCTCTCAGGTTTATACATACCATTCAGAAGACTTGTATCCGTACTTTTAATCATTGCATTCTTCCTTAGGCAGTTTTAATCTCTCTCTCTCTCTCTCTCTCTCTCTCTCTCTCTCTTCTCATAAGTTTATATGTACATACCTTTCGGAAGACTTGTATCCGTACTTTTAATCATTGCATTCTTCCTTAGGCAGTTTATATGTCTCTCTCTCTCTCTCTCTCTCTCTCTCT
>NC_090744.1:29780425-29787925 GCF_036898095.1 Palaemon carinicauda
AATTTCCGTTTTCATTTTTCTATGATACTTAATTTTCCATTTTTCTCTTGGTATGTAGTTCTATTTTCCATTTTCCAAAAGCTGTGTTTTTCTATTTTCCGTTTTCCCTTTTCTATAATATTCTATTTTCCATTTTTATCTTCCTATGCTGTTCTATTTTTCATTTTCTTATTGGTATTCTGTTCTATTTTGTATGTTCCTTTTGCTCTGCTGTTCTGTTTTCCATTTTCCTCCAGCTATGCTATTAGATTTTCCATTTTCCTCTTGCTGTTCTGTTTTGTTTTCAATTTTCCTCTTGCTAGGCTGTTTTATTTTCCATTTTTCTTTTTCTATGCTGTTCTATTATCAATTTTCCTTCTTTCTATGATGTTCTATTTTCCATTTTCCTGTTTCTATGATGTTCTATTTTCCATTTTCTTTTTTCTATGCTGTTATATTTTCCATTTTTCTTTTTCTCTGCTGTTCTATTTTCCATTTTTCTTTTTCTATGCTGTTCTATTTTCCATTTTTCTCTTTCTATGCTGTTCTATTTTCCATTTTCCTTTTTCTATGATATTCTATTTTCCATTTTCCTTTTTCTATGTTGTTATATTTTCCATTCTTCTTTTGCTTTGCTGTTCTATTTTCCATTTTTCTCTTTCTATGATATTCTATTTTCCATTTTCTTATTGGTATTCTGTTCTATTTTGTATGTTCCTTTTGCTATGCTATTCTATTTTTCATTTTCCTTTTGCTGTGCTGTTTTGTTTTCAATTTTCCTCTTGTTAGGCTGTTTTATTTTCTATTTTTCTTTCTCTATGCTGTTATATTTTCCATTTTTATTTTTCTATGCTGTTCTATTTTTCTTTTTCTATGCTGTTCTATTTTCCATTTTTCTTTATCTCTGCTGTTCTATTTTCCTTTTTCTATGCTGTTCCAGTTTTCATTTTTCTTTTTTGTATGCTTTTGTATTTTCTTTTTTTCTGTGCTGTTCTAGTTTTAATTTTTCTTTTTCTATGCTGTTCTGTTTTCCTTTTTCTATGCTGTTCTAGTTTTCATTTTTCTTTTTCTATGCTGTCTATTTTCCTTTTTTCTATGCTGTTCTATTTTCCATTTTCATCTTGATATAATGTGCTATTTCCCTACTTCATCCCTTCTGGTCTTTCTCTGGCCCACTTTCCCGTTATTCTGTTCGTCGATATTTAATTTTTCTTTCACTTTCTTTTTAATCTCCTTTTCATTGGTTTCTCGTCTTCCATTACCTTGGGCCATTCCTTTTCTTCCTCCTACTCCTCTGCTTTCTCTCCCTTTCTTCCTCCTATCCTCTGCTTTCTCTCCCTTTCTTCCTTGATGTCCTGCCTGAGGGGAAGATCTAGTTTTCTAAGTATTCTTAGTTATTTATTATCATTTATTGTTACCGTTCTCTTCATTTCATCTTTGTTTTCATGTCTTGTAATCCTAATGAAAGCTGAAATATATTTCATTTTAATTTTGCTATTATCATTCCTAGATTCGTATTAGATAAAAAATTGTATTTTACTATTACTGTTTTCATAACTACTAAGAAATTATGCTCAAAAGAAACAATTTAATTATTCCACGTCGGTTACTCAATCGTTAAGAAAATTTTGCTTCTTTCATATATATATATATATATATATATATATATATATATATATATATATATATATATATATATATATATATATATATATATATTCCTAATCATTCACAAATCGCTTTAGAATTGAAGTTAAGAAAACCTCACACTTGTCAGGTGTACATTCCATTGAGGAACAAAATATAATGAAATTATTTTTTGTTAATCATACGTATAAATTATCACTTAAATGGGCACTGATAAAGCGAAGATATTACGTTTTTCATCTCTCCATATCTTTCCTTTTTTTAAGTCTGTCTTATCTTCCTTTTTTTTCATCCGACATTTTCGATATACTATTCGATTCGTCATTCTTCATATAACATTTGAAGGTATTTTTAACATTTCGGTGACATACTTTTCTTAGCGAAGCCGGAAGTCTTCGTACCTGTCAAAATTGTCACTATCTTTCGTGTCTCTGCCCTTGTCAAAATTCTCCACATGTTTGAGACCCTGCCGTCATCAGAATTGGCAATATCTTTAGTTCTTCATATCTGTCATAACTTTCAATTGCTTTGGTTATTTATTATTTAATATTGTCTTTCTATGGGTCTAGATAAACCCTCTTCATATATATATATATATATATATATATATGTATATATATATATATATATATATATATATATATATATATATATATATATATATATATATATATATATATACATACATACATATATATATATATATATATATATATATATATATATGTATGTATGTATATATGTGTGTGTGTGTCATGTTATTGAATTTAATGTTATCCCTTATCCTTCACTCCTTGGTGTATTATTCGGATTTTTAATTTGGTTAATGTTAAACATTCCTGTCTCTTTCAATATTATTTCCATTTTCGTAATATGATAGAGTTGAATATATTGTGGGCTTTTGCTAAAAGCTATCCTTTTAGTGTTAGGATTATTGGGAAACTATAATGATATTCCTCTGTTTTTTAATACCTTGCAAACGAGTATTACAATGCCGTAATAGAATTAAATTGGCTTGTGGTATTTTCCCGTTTCTCCGAATAAGTCGGCCGGTTCTGACTGCTGGCAAAGCCCCCTGAAATTGCTACTGGAAATCGAGCCGCCAGCTAATTCTAAATGTACGGTATAATAAAAGCTAATTTAGTTATTTTTATGATATAGCAAAATATAACTTTTATTCCTGAAGGTATAACAAAAGTTCATTGTATGATATAGAAAAATTGTTCGATGAAAATATGACTTTTCTTCCTAATGTTAAAACAAAAGCTAATTTAGTTATTTTTATGATATAGCAAAATATAACTTTTATTACTGAAGGTATAACGAAAGTTCTTTGTATGATATAGAAAAATTGTTATAGGAAAATATGACTTTTCTTCCTAATGTTAAAACAAAAGCTAATTTAGTTATTTTTATGATATAGCAAAATATAACTTTTATTACTGAAGGTATAACGAAAGTTCTTTGTATGATATAGAAAAATTGTTATAGGAAAATATGACTTTTCTTCCTAATGTTAAAACAAAAGCTAATTTAGTTATTTTTATGATATAGCAAAATATAACTTTTATTACTGAAGGTATAACGAAAGTTCTTTGTATGATATAGAAAAATTGTTATA
Organism: Palaemon carinicauda; assembly: GCF_036898095.1. Lineage (NCBI taxonomy): Eukaryota > Metazoa > Arthropoda > Malacostraca > Decapoda > Palaemonidae > Palaemon > Palaemon carinicauda. The sequence continues at coordinate 29,783,673 of NC_090744.1, forward strand.
GGAAAATATGACTTTTCTTCCTAATGTTAAAACAAAAGCTAATTTAGTTCTTTTTATGATATAGAAAAAAATAACTTTTATTCCTTAAGGTATAACGAAAGTTCTTTGTATGATTTAGAAAAATTGTTCTAGGAAAATATGACTTTTCTTCCTCATGTTAAAACAAAATCTAATTTAGTTCTTTTTATGATATAGAAAAAAATAACTTTTATTCCTTAAGGTATAACGAAAGTTCTTTGTATGATATAGAAAAATTGTTCTAGGAAAATATGACTTTTCTTCCTCATGTTAAAACAAAATCTAATTTAGTTCTTTTTATGATATAGAAAAAAATAACTTTTATTCCTTAAGGTATAACGAAAGTTCTTTGTATGATTTAGAAAAATTGTTATAGGAAAAAATAACTTTTCTTCCTAATGTTAAAACAAAAGCTAATTTAGTTATTTTCATGATATAGCAAAATATAACTTTTATTCCTAAAGGTATAACAAAAGTTCTTTGTATGATATAGAAAAATTGTTTTAGGAAAATGTGACTTTTCTTCCTCATGTTAAAACAAAAGCTAATTTAGTTCTTTTTATGATATAGCAAAATATAACTTCTTAATTTTTTCAAAAGCGAACTTTGTTCATTTATATATTATAGCAAAAGATAACTATTCTTCCTGACTTTAAGACAAAAGGTAATTTAGTTAATTTTTTATAATATATCAAAAGATAACTATTCTTCTAAGACAAACGCTAATTTGGTTATTTTTATGATATAGCAAAATATAACAAAGTTATTTTAGCTTTTTAAATGCTTACAAAAGTGTAATTTTACCTTCTTAAGAGTATACCGAAATGCAACTAATAATCTTCCGTGGGCGATATCGTCTACAGTATGCCATGTGTGGCAAACTGTAGACGTTATTTAAAGATTTTACGCTGAATCTTATTGAACTTCTTGCCTTCGGCCTTTAACACTGAAGTTTTTGTTGTTCCAGTTTTACTTTAATGATATATTTGATAGCATTGGAACTCACCGCCCCCATTAAATTAATTAAGAAATATAATTAATAATTAATGGTCTCGCGCAAGAATATGCTTTTGCAGTAATAATAATGATAAAAATGATGCTTGAAGTAGATTTGCTTTTCTTACATCAGGTAAAAAGTAGCAGTTCTTACAGTTTAACGACATATCATTCATTTAGATTTTTCCACCATTAATACGAAAAAGATGTAGTATCTCCCTTCTGCTAATTAAGCGAACAATGGTTCAACCTTTTTTAACTTTGTAACGAAAATAATTAAAAGGATAATTCTTTGAAGAGAAACTAACCTTTTCGGATGTTACGGATTTAAAAGAAAAAAAAAATGCGTGGAATACTTGGTCTACGATAGTAAACCAAACAGATGCTAATGAAATTCATAGTTCGTGCCTTGTGGCGTTGATTTTCAGCAACTGAAGGAGTCGGAATACACACACACACACACACACACACACACACACACATATATATATATATATATATATATATACATATATATATATATATATATATATATATATATATATATATATATATATACACACATATATATATATATATATATATATACATATATATATATATATATATATATATATATGTGTGTGTGTGTGTGTGTATGTATATATATGATCCCTAGTGCACTATATTCCTCTTACACCTTACGCCCATCATGCATTTCGCAGATGCTGTGGAGATCCGTTGTCAGATATTCCCTCGCTCTCTGATTGGCCACCCCCAAGACAAGCAATCACCAATCAGCGCCGAGAGCCAAGCTTTGAACACCATCGGCACCGAACCAAGGGCCCATTTATTGTTTCGAACCATTTCATTACTCACGTGTGGTAATTGTGAAGATAAACCAACAGCATCATGTGTAATGAACATCCGAATCTGGAACAGTTGGCGATTCGAAACAATTGGGTCGAGGTGAATCACTTCCTGGTTGTCCTTGTCCAACTTTAATACCTGACTCAGGTCACCTCTTTGGGAACTTATTCTGGTATTTAGATGCTTGTTTTTATGGTTTGTTGCAAGTTTAATTCTCCCAGATGGCTTTGGTATCTTATTAGGGCCTTTTGATGTCTGTTTCTATGGTTTGTTGCTAGTTTAATTCTCCCAGATGGCTTTGGTACCTTATTAGGGCCTTTTGATGCCTGTTTTTATGGTTTGTTGCAGGTTTAATTCTCCCAGATGGCTTTGGTACCTTATTAGGGCATTTTGATGCCTGTTTTTATGGTTTTTTGCAAGTTTCATTCTCCCAGATGGCTTTGGTACCTTGTTAGGGCATTTTGATGCCTGTTTTTATGGTTTGTTGCAAGTTTCATTCTCCCAGATGGCTTTGGTACCTTGTTAGGGCATTTTGATGCCTGTTTTTATGGTTTGTTGCAAGTTTCATTCTCCCAGATGGCTTTGGTACCTTGTTAGGGCATTTTGATGCCTGTTTTTATGGTTTGTTGCAAGTTTCATTCTCCCAGATGGCTTTGGTACCTTGTTAGGGCATTTTGATGCCTGTTTTTATGGTTTGTTACAAGTTTCATTCTCCCAGATGGCTTTGGTACCTTGTTAGGGCATTTTGATGCCTGTTTTTATGGTTTGTTGCAAGTTTCATTCTCCCAGATGGCTTTGGTACCTTGTTAGGGCATTTTGATGCCTGTTTTTATGGTTTGTTGCAAGTTTCATTCTCCCAGATGGCTTTGGTACCTTACTAGGGCATTTTGATGCCTGTTTTTATGGTTTGTTGCAGGTTTAATTCTCCCAGATGGCTTTGGTACCTTATTAGGGCATTTTGATGCCTGTTTTTATGGTTTTTTGCAAGTTTCATTCTCCCAGATGGCTTTGGTACCTTGTTAGGGCATTTTGATGCCTGTTTTTATGGTTTGTTGCAAGTTTCATTCTCCCAGATGGCTTTGGTACCTTGTTAGGGCATTTTGATGCCTGTTTTTATGGTTTGTTGCAAGTTTCATTCTCCCAGATGGCTTTGGTACCTTGTTAGGGCATTTTGATGCCTGTTTTTATGGTTTGTTGCAAGTTTCATTCTCCCAGATGGCTTTGGTACCTTGTTAGGGCATTTTGATGCCTGTTTTTATGGTTTGTTACAAGTTTCATTCTCCCAGATGGCTTTGGTACCTTGTTAGGGCATTTTGATGCCTGTTTTTATGGTTTGTTGCAAGTTTCATTCTCCCAGATGGCTTTGGTACCTTGTTAGGGCATTTTGATGCCTGTTTTTATGGTTTGTTGCAAGTTTCATTCTCCCAGATGGCTTTGGTACCTTACTAGGGCATTTTGATGCCTGTTTTTATGGTTTGTTGCAAGTTTCATTCTCCCAGATGGCTTTGGTACCTTGTTAGGGCATTTTGATGCCTGTTTTTATGGTTTGTTGCAAGTTTAATTCTCCCAGATGGCTTTGGTACCTTGTTAGGGCATTTTGATGCCTGTTTTTATGGTTTGTTGCAAGTTTAATTCTCCCAGATGGCTTTGGTACCTTATTAGGGCATTTTGATGCCTGTTTTTATGGTTTGTTGCAAGTTTAATTCTCCGAGATGGCTTTGGTACCTTGTTAGGGCATTTTGATGCCTGTTTTTATGGGTTGTTGCAAGTTTAATTCTCCGAGATGGCTTTGGTACCTTGTTAGGGCATTTTGATGCCTGTTTTTATGGTTTGTTGCAAGTTTAATTCGCCGAGATGGCCTTTGTACCTTATTAGGGCATTTTGATGTCTGTTTCTATGGTTTGTTGCAAGTTTAATCCTCCCAGATGGCTTTGGTACCTCATTAGGGCATTTTGATGCCTGTATTATTGTTTGTTGCAAGTTTAATGTGTTCAGATGACTTGGGTACCTTATTAGGGCATTTTGATGCCTGTTTTTATGGTTTGTTGCAAGTTTAATTCGCCGAGATGGCCTTTGTACCTTATTAGGGCATTTTGATGCCTGTTTCTATGGTTTGTTGCAAGTTTAATCCTCCCAGATGGCTTTGGTACCTCATTAGGGCATTTTGATGCCTGTATTATTGTTTGTTGCAAGTTTAATGTGTTCAGATGACTTGGGTACCTTATTAGGGCATTTTGATGCCTGTTTTTATGGTTTGTTGCAAGTTTAATTCGCCGAGATGGCCTTTGTACCTTATTAGGGCATTTTGATGCCTGTTTCTATGGTTTGTTGCAAGTTTAATTCTCCCAGATGGCTTTGGTACCTCATTAGGGAATTTTGATGCCTGTATT
>NC_090744.1:29805425-29812925 GCF_036898095.1 Palaemon carinicauda
TTTAATATTCTTGATACTCTCCTTTGACTTCAAAACTTTGGAATTTCGTCTAATGCATGATGAAGCTTTCAAAGGGGTTAGGCTGTTATGGTTTTATTACATGTATCTGTGTATGTCTTGCGTCAAATCAACACCAGGGCACCCTTTGAGGTACTACTGCTAGAGAGTTATTGTGTCCTTGGACTGTCCAGACAGTACTACATTGGATCCTTCTCTTTGGTTACGGCTCATTTTCCATTTGCCTACACATACATCGAATCCCCTGGCCTCTTCTTTATATATTCTCCTCTGTCCTCATACACCTGACAACACTGAGATTACCAAACAATTCTTCTTCGCTCAAGGGTTAACTACTGCAATGTAATTGTTCAGTGTCTACTTTCCTCTTGGTAAGAGTAGAAGAGACTCTTTAGCTGTTGTAAGCAGCTCTTCTAGGAGGACACTCTAATATCAAACCATTATTCTCTGGTCTTGGATAGTGCCATAGCCTCTGTGCCATGGTCTTTTACTGCCTTGGGGTAGAGTTTTCTTGCTTGAGGGTACACTCCTGCACACTATTCTATCTCTTTTCTCTTCCTCTTGCCTTTTAATGTTTTTATAGTATGTATATGAAATAGTCATTTTAATTTTGTTACTTTCTTAAAATATTTTATATTGTTAATTACTTTTCTTATAGTTTCCTTATTTGCTTTCCTTATTGGGCTATTGTCCCTTTTGGAGCCCCTTTGCTTATAGCATTCTGCTTTTCCAACTAGAGTTGTAGGTTAGCAAGTAATAATAATAATAATAATAATAATAATAATAATAATAATAATAATACTACTTCTACATAACAAATAGACCCATTTCAACCAAAGCTGGCATACAGAAGTTGGGACGTGCTGCGAATGTTTTAATGTTCAACAGGTTGATATGTCTCTCTTCGTACTTTATATATAAAAGATCTGTTTTAACGGTGTTGCTGACCTTAGAATGTTTTATATTAATTATTCAATACTTCTCATGTAGTTTATTTCCTTTCGTCGTTGGGTTATTTTTCCCTGTTGGAGCCCCTGAGCTTATAGCATCCTGCATTTGGAACCAGGGTTGTAACGGGGCTAATAATAATTTATAATAATTTCCCATATATGCTAAAGAACAAGTGTCTGGCTATGTATATATATATATATATATATACATATACAGTATATATATATATATATATGTATATATATACATATATATATATATATATATATATATTACCTGTTACGCTGAGCGGCATTGCCAAGTGTAATACTACTCGGTCTCTCCCCGTACCCCGGTGAGAGGGGTTACCTCAAGAGGTAGTTAGGAAAGGGGGAAGTGTTGAATCTTTGTATGTTTATTCATATCTAAATATTTAGCCGTCATTTTTGGCGGATCGCGTATAGTAGTAGTAGTAGTAGTAGTAGTAGTAGTAATAATAATAATAATAATAATAATAATAATAATAATAATAATAATAATAATAATAATAATAGTACATCTGTGTGTAAAGAAGATTCAACTCTCCTTAAATGGTCACTTTCAAGAGAAGAATATGTCTGAAAATGTTAGAAAAAATGTGAAAGCAGGATAGACCCATTTATAAACTGACCCTCTTTAGAACTACCGGACCAGAAATTATAACACATAGGCCTTGAATACGTGATTAAATTTCATAGTTCTTCAAACAATACCTCCCTGGAATAGGGTAGGGTCACTATAATGGTAGACAGTTTTGCATATGAAGGTAAATTTAACCTTTTCAGTGAAGTGAATTGGTTCAAGTAAGATTTTTTTTTTTTTCTCCGATCTGGACTAGGTAAGGGCTTCAACGGGTTCATTGTTAACTCTATGTTACTAGAATTAGTATGGACCGGCAGGGGTCACTTGGCTTAGTTAGATAGGCACTGCGCATCACAAGGAACTGGCTATCCTTTGATGTATTATTATTATTATTATTATTATTATTATTATTATTATTATTATTATTATTATTATTACTACTACTAGCCAAGCTACAACCCTAGTTGCAAAACCAAGATGCTATAAGCCCAAGGGCTCCAACAGGGAAAAATAGCCCACTGTGGAAAGGAAATGAGGAAATAAATAAATGATGAGAATAAATTAACAATATATCATTCTAAAAACAGTAACAGCGTCAAAACACATATGTCCTATCCTATATAAACTGTTAACTATTAAACTAAAAACAGATATGTCATATATAAACTATAAAAAGACTCATGTCAGCTTGGTCAACATAAAAACATTTGCTCCAACTTTGAACTTTTGAAGTTCTACCGATTCAACTACCCGATTAGGAAGATCATTCCACTTGTTAACAGCTGGAATAAAACTTCTAGAATCTAGAATCTAGAATTCTAGAATCCTCTATGAGGCCCTTTGCGTCAATAGGCGTTGGAGGAGGAGATGATGATGATGAATTAGTAACAGACCTGTTTAAAGGTCACAAATGAATGTCAGGGACAGAGGACCAGGGACAATGCCCTAGCATAAATTTATCATATATACATATAATCACCGTCCAATCCCCCCCCCCTCCTCCCCCCTCCACCCTAGCTTATAGGATTAGTGAGGGCCAGGCAATGGCTAATGATGACTCAGCAGGTAGACATATGGGTTTCCCCTCCCATCCTTACTTCACAGGGATGGTGAGGTTACAAACTCGACATGAATCTATCGAGCTTAAGAGGGATTCGAACCCCTGTTCAGCAGATTGCCAGGCATGGACGTTTCCAATAGGTTAGCGCATCTCCAGTACCTATGCTTCTATCGAGTTTTCCACTCGGCATATTACTGAAGATATATTCCCCAAAAATTTAACAATAATAATAATTTTTAAAACAATAGTTTTAATCATAATAATTTTAATAATGATAATTTTAGAGGTAGTTGATATGTTCGTGCTGTCTTCTCTCAAGTCAGTGATCTCGAGTTTAGGTAATTTTTTTCATTCTTCAAAAGATAAACACTCTCTCTCTCTCTCTCTCTCTCTCTCTCTCTCTCTCTCTCTCTCTCCTCTCTCTCTCTCTCCCCCACAAAAAATATTTAGCTTGGGATCCACTTTGCATATAGATTATTTTGAAATGAAAGCGTAAAGTCGAAGGAAATATCACAGCAGAGTTAAAGAAGCAAGGAAGCTCTTGCGCTTTCCAAGCAATGGCAAATTGAAATAGCCAGTAAAGGGAGATTTATTTTCCGGTGGTAAATATTGAATGGCGCGTTTTCGTGGCTCTTATGCAAATCGTGCTTTTTGGGCAATTTTTCACTTTATAAATTTTAAGCACCGAAAGATTTTAAACTGTTTTTTCCTAGTAAAGGTTAGCAGGATGGTCAGGCCTTGTGTTTATCAAGCCAAAGCTCTATAGACACGAGTATGAAAAGGGTAAACTTTAAGCACCGAAAGATTTTTAAGGTTTTTTTTCTTATAAAGGTTAGTAGAATGGTCAGGCCCTGTGTTTATCAAGCCAAAGCTCTATAAACACGAGTATGAAAAAGGGTAAACTTTAAGCACCGAAAGATTTTAAGGTTTTTTTTTCTTATAAAGGTTAGTAGAATGGTCAGGCCCTGTGTTTATCAAGCCAAAGCTCTATAAACACGAGTATGAAAAAGGGTAAGCTTTAAGCACCGAAAGATTTTTATTTTTTTTTTTTTCTTGTAAAGGTTAGCAGGATGGTCAGGCCCTGTGTTTATCAAGCCAAAGCTCTACAGACACGAGTATGAAAAAGGGTAAGCTTTAAGCACCGAAAGATTTTTATTTATTTATTGTTTTTTTTTTTTGCAAAGGTTAGCAGGATGGTCAGGCCCTGTGTTTATCAAGCCAAAGCTCTATAGACACGAGTATGAAAAAGGGTAAGCTTTAAGCACCGAAAGATTTTTATTTATTTATTTTTTTTTTTTTTGCAAAGGTTAGTAGGATGGTCAGGCCCTGTTTTTATCAAGGCAAAGCTCTATAGACACGAGTACGAAAAAGGGGAAAGAGGAATTTTGCTTAACCCAGAAGGAGATTGAAAATTATCGTATTGATTATAAGCATCTGGGAAAACGGAGTATGGAAGAGCCTGCCTCAGTCCAGCAGAAAAATTAAGAAAATCAATGGGTTTGATGTCTGTAATTTGAATTGGAGAAACAGGATCCTGTCTCTGGATTCTGTCGAGAAATATGGACCTGACTGACAAGGCTCATCTGGGAAATGCTGAGCTAAGGCTTTGTGGTCCATTACTTACTTTATAGACTTAATTTAAGCCTGCCATAATATCTGCACATTAAAATTTTTAGGAATCTATAATAAACGCCAATTTCACTTTTTATTGTCAAACATAGGAAGCGAGTCCTAAAATCATAGGAACATAATATCACATGTAGTCGTCTAAGATTTTGTAAGCATGAAAAAATTAGTTGTATTGTAAACTTAATTGTTTTTCACTATTGTTCTAGAAGTGTGTTGTCATGTTTGTTTCTTCCTCTTTAAAATGAGTGCACAGTTTGGTAACTAAGAAAAATTTAGATTGTTCATGTAAAAATGTGTCAAGTAAATAATAGCTCATCATTATGAGAAATACGTTAACAATTTCTTTCCATTCTTAGACTATTTTTTTCTTATCTCTCTCTCTCTCTCTCTCTCTCTCTCTCTCTCTCTCTCTCTCTCTCTCCAACTACATCCTGAACCTGTAAATATGCTGTTTGTCCTTGGTTCTTTGGGAGTAACAGTAACAGTATTTCCCCACCCACTAAGCAGTATGCCTTATCCATACTAACCTCCTTCTGGTTAATTTATGATGTTGTTTACCTCCTAAGGAAGAGAATCTTCAACGGATGCTCAATTGGTTTAGGGAGGAGCCCTTGGTACTATTTCGTTTGGTGGCAGTGGGGAGGGGGTGGGGGTGATGGTGTATATATGGCGTGGTGGTTTGGGAATGAGAATGTGTGAATTTTCGTGCCATTAACCTTCTGATAATCTCTTCAACAATTTGCCCTATTATATTTTGTAAAACAAAAATAGTTAAAGCACTATCAGGAATAGGCAATGCAACTCCGGAATTCAAAACAATGTTGTAAGATATATATATATATATATATATATATATATATATGTATATATTTGTATACCTATACATACACATATGTATATATATGTATATACATATGTATATGTATATATATATATATATATATATATATATATATATATATATATATATATATATATATATAGAATGTGGAATTACTTTTACGCCCTCTTAAACAAAGATGATTCATTTTATTCTTATATCAGGCAGTGTCAGTGTCACGTTCAATGCACCAATGGACTAGATCTGAATCTATTTAGTAGAGTAGCCCCTGGGTCTGATCAGTACTTGGGTACCGATGAATAATGAATTCCAGTGGTCGGTGGGAAATAAACTTTCTTGTCCAATACTGAAACTTGCGACACGCAAAGCAAAATAATGGAGGGAGGCAATGAGGTCACAATAATGTTTTTAATTGGGTGAGACACCAAACCATTCTTACAGTTTCGTGTGAGCGCGTGTGTGTGTGGTGGTGGTTTTTTTTTTTCTTTTTTTTTTTTTTTTTAGGGGCGAGAAGAAGAGAAGAAAAGTTCATGAACACATTGTCATTGACTGGAAGTACGGTTTTATGAGAAAAAAAATACACTTATTGGAAATGTAAGCTCCTGATTTACGAAAATTTATAGCTACGAATAACCTTGTTTATAGACAGTTTATCATAGTCGATTGACTTAGATTTTGTGTTAAGAGGCTAATTCTAAAATTCCTCTAACGAGATCCCTAACCAGAGCAGACACAAATTCAGAAGTAGGAAAAATCAGTGAATTGTGTACCTGGATGTCAGTCAATTACTGTGCCATGCAGTTGACTTAGAGACTGGGTAAGATAAGAAAGTCAATAAATGTGTGCGATCGGTCCATACTATAATTGCCTACTGAAGGGAACGGACGAGGTGATCTTTACTTCCCCAGGGGAAAACCATCCTTAAGATTCTCTCTCTCTCTCTCTCTCTCTCTCTCTCTCTCTCTCTCTCTCTCTCTCTCTCTCTCTCTCTCTCTCTCTCTCTCTCTCTCTCCAATTGATGACAGTCATATATCCAGCCTACGCTCGTGATAGCACTGAAATATTGTGGAGAGAGTAGCACTTAACAAAATTAGAAATATTTTTTGATATTAGGACCTGTGAAATATATATATATATATATATATATATATATATTATATATATATATATATATTATATATATATATATATATATATATATATATATATATATATATATATATATATATTATATTATATATAATATATATATATATATATATATATATATATATATATGTGCTGTAATTCTAAGTAGAATTTCAAGGCAAAACATGTCAATATCTTGATAGTTATTGCACGCAGTTATTAAAAAAGGACGACTGAATATTTAGATAGATATGCACACATGCACATGCAACCCCTCCCCCTCACCAGGGTATGACTACACCCTTCCATATCCTCCTTTCGTGACCGTGCGTTACACACACACTCACACACACACACTATATATATATATATAATATATATATATATATATATATATATATATATAAATATATTACTTGCTAAGCTACAACCCTAGTTGGAAAAGCAGGATGTTATAAGCCCAGTGGCCCCAACAGGGAAAACAGCCCTGTGAGGAAAAGAAAAAATGATAATAGAATATTTTAAGAAGAGTAACAACATTAGAATAAATATCTCCTATATAAGCTATAAACATTTTAACAAAACAAGAGGAAGAGAAATAAGATAGAAGAGTGTGCTTAAGTGTACCCTCAAGCAAGATAATTCTAACCCAAGACAGTAGAAGACTATGGCACAGAGGCTATGGCACTACTCAAGACTAGGGAACAATGGTTTGATTTTGTAGTGTCCTTCTCCTAGAAGAGCTGCTTACCATAGCTAAAGAGTCTCTTCTGCCCTTACTAAGAGGAAAATGGCTCCTGAACAATCACAGTGTCGGAACCCCTTCAGTGAAGAAGAATGTTTTGGTAATCTGTGTTGTTAGGTGTATGAGGACAGAGGAGAATATGTTAAGAATAATTTAGACTATTCAGTACGTGTGTGTAGGGAAAGGGAAAATGAACCGTAACCAGAAAGAAGAACCCAATGTAGTACTGTCTGGCCAATCAAAAGACCCCCTAACTCTCTAGCAGTAGTATCTCAACTGGTGGCTGGTGTCCTGACCAACCTACTACATATATAATATATATATATATATATATATATATAATATATATATATATATATATATATATATATATATCCAGACACTTGCTCTTTATTATCTAGAGGAGATTGCCCGTACGGTATGATGTCAGAGGTACAAAAGTTTTATTTATTTTTTTCTTTATTGCCCAGCAAATCATGTTAAATCAGTTTTGTCTGCTTCTTTATCTTGGAGAAAATAATCTGTAAT